>NW_027096086.1:0-158054 GCF_040115645.1 Euwallacea fornicatus | reverse complement strand
TAAAAGTCACGAAAGATGTGTGTTTGAGCACATATATTACTCGGTTTCTAGAAACTCACCAAGATAGAGTGAACCTTATTAGTCATGTTAAATAGCTCGTCGAGGTCATTCTGTGGTCAAATTTTGAAGGTATTTTGGAGATAATTTGCCGAAGTTACGGAGGTTCAAAGCTTGAAAAGTCACGAAAGATGTGTGTTTGAGCACATAAATTACTCGGTTTCTAGAAAACTCACCAAGATAAAGTGAACCTTATTAGTCATGTTAAAGAGCTCGTCGAGGTGATTCTGTGGTCAAATTTTGAAGGTATTTGAAGCACATTTGCCGAAGCTACGGAGGTTCAAATCTTGAAAAGTCACGAAAGATGTGTGTTTGAGCACATCAATTACTCGGTTTCTAGAAAACTCTCTAAGATAGAGTGAACTTTATTAGTCATGTTAAAGAGCTAGTCGATGTCATTCTGTGGTCAAATTTTGAAGGTATTTGGAGATAATTTGCCGAAGTTACGAAGGTTCAAAGCTTGAAAAGTCCACGAAAGATGTGTGTTTGAGCACATAAATTACTCGGTTTCTAGAAAACTCACCCAGATGGACTTAAGCAATATTAGTCATGTTAAAGAGCTCGTCGAGGTGATTCTGTGGTCAAATTTTGAAGGTATTTGTAGATAATTTGCCGAAGTTACGAAGGTTCAAAGCTTGAAAAGTCACGAAAGATGTGTGTTTGAGCACATCAATTACTCGGTTTCTAGAAAACTCACCCAGATGGACTTAAGCATTATTAGTCATGTTAAAGAGCTCGTCGAGGTCATACTGTGGTCAAATTTTGAAGGTATTTGGAGATAATTTGCCGAAGTTACGGAGGTTCAAAGCTTGAAAAGTCACGAAAGATGTGTGTTTGAGCACATAAATTACTCGGTTTCTAGAAAACTCACCAAGATAGAGTGAACCTTATTAGTCATGTTAAATAGCTCGTCGAGGTCATTCTGTGGTCAAATTTTGAAGGTATTTGGAGATAATTTGCCGAAGTTACGGAGGTTCAAAGCTTGAAAAGTCACGAAAGATGTGTGTTTGAGCACATAAATTACTCGGTTTCTAGAAAACTCACCAAGATAGAGTGAACCTTATTAGTCATGTTAAATAGCTCGTCGAGATCATTCTGTGGTCAAATTTTGAAGGTATTTGGAGATAATTTGCCGAAGTTACGGAGGTTCAAAGCTTGAAAAGTCACGAAAGATGTGTGTTTGAGCACATAAATTACTCGGTTCTAGAAAACTCACCAAGATAGAGTGAACCTTATTAGTCATGTTAAATAGCTCGTCGAGGTCATTCTGTGGTCAAATTTTGAAGGTATTTGGAGATAATTTGCCGAAGTTACGGAGGTTCAAAGCTTGAAAAGTCACGAAAGATGTGTGTTTGAGCACATAAATTACTCGGTTTCTAGAAAACTCACCAAGATAAAGTGAACCTTATTAGTCATGTTAAAGAGCTCGTCGAGGTGATTCTGTGGTCAAATTTTGAAGGTATTTGGAGATAATTTGCCGAAGCTACGGAGGTTCAAATCTTGAAAAGTCACGAAAGATGTGTGTTTGAGCACATAAATTACTCGGTTTCTAGAAAACTCACCCAGATGGACTTAAGCATTATTAGTCATGTTAAAGAGCTCGTCGAGGTCATTCTGTGGTCAAATTTTGAAGGTATTTGGAGATAATTTGCCGAAGTTACGGAGGTTCAAAGCTTGAAAAGTCACGAAAGATGTGTGTTTGAGCACATAAATTACTCGGTTTCTAGAAAACTCACCAAGATAGAGTGAACCTTATTAGTCATGTTAAATAGCTCGTCGAGGTCATTCTGTGGTCAAATTTTGAAGGTATTTGGAGATAATTTGCCGAAGTTACGGAGGTTCAAAGCTTGAAAAGTCACGAAAGATGTGTGTTTGAGCACATAAATTACTCGGTTTCTAGAAAACTCACCAAGATAAAGTGAACCTTATTAGTCATGTTAAAGAGCTCGTCGAGGTGATTCTGTGGTCAAATTTTGAAGGTATTTGGAGATAATTTGCCGAAGCTACGGAGGTTCAAATCTTGAAAAGTCACGAAAGATGTGTGTTTGAGCACATAAATTACTCGGTTTCTAGAAAACTCACCCAGATGGACTTAAGCATTATTAGTCATGTTAAAGAGCTCGTCGAGGTCATTCTGTGGTCAAATTTTGAAGGTATTTGGAGATAATTTGCCGAAGTTACGGAGGTTCAAAGCTTGAAAAGTCACGAAAGATGTGTGTTTGAGCACATAAATTACTCGGTTTCTAGAAAACTCACCAAGATAGAGTGAACCTTATTAGTCATGTTAAATAGCTCGTCGAGGTCATTCAGTGGTCAAATTTTGAAGGTATTTGGAGATAATTTGCCGAAGTTACGGAGGTTCAAAGCTTGAAAAGTCACGAAAGATGTGTGTTTGAGCACATAAATTACTCGGTTTCTAGAAAACTCACCAAGATAAAGTGAACCTTATTAGGCATGTTAAAGAGCTCGTCGAGGTCATTCTGTGGTCAAATTTTGAAGGTATTTGGAGATAATTTGCCGAAGTTACGGAGGTTCAAAGCTTGAAAAGTCACGAAAGTTGTGTGTTTGAGCACATCAATTACTCGGTTTCTAGAAAACTCACCCAGATGGACTTAAGCATTATTAGTCATGTTAAAGAGCTCGTCGAGGTCATTCTGTGGTCAAATTTTGAAGGTATTTGGAGATAATTTGCTGAAGTTACGGAGGTTCAAAGCTTGAAAAGTCACGAAAGATGTGTGTTTGAGCACATATATTACTCGGTTTCTAGAAAACTCACCAAGATAGAGTGAACCTTATTAGTCATGTTAAATAGCTCGTCGAGATCATTCTGTGGTCAAATTTTGAAGGTATTTGGAGATAATTTGCCGAAGTTACGGAGGTTCAAAGCTTGAAAAGTCACGAAAGATGTGTGTTTGAGCACATAAATTACTCGGTTTCTAGAAAACTCACCAAGATAGAGTGAACCTTATTAGTCATGTTAAATAGCTCGTCGAGGTCATTCTGTGGTCAAATTTTGAAGGTATTTGGAGATAATTTGCCGAAGTTACGGAGGTTCAAAGCTTGAAAAGTCACGAAAGATGTGTGTTTGAGCACATAAATTACTCGGTTTCTAGAAAACTCACCAAGATAAAGTGAACCTTATTAGTCATGTTAAAGAGCTCGTCGAGGTGATTCTGTGGTCAAATTTTGAAGGTATTTGGAGATAATTTGCCGAAGCTACGGAGGTTCAAATCTTGAAAAGTCACGAAAGATGTGTGTTTGAGCACATAAATTACTCGGTTTCTAGAAAACTCACCCAGATGGACTTAAGCATTATTAGTCATGTTAAAGAGCTCGTCGAGGTCATTCTGTGGTCAAATTTTGAAGGTATTTGGAGATAATTTGCCGAAGTTACGGAGGTTCAAAGCTTGAAAAGTCACGAAAGATGTGTGTTTGAGCACATAAATTACTCGGTTTCTAGAAAACTCACCAAGATAGAGTGAACCTTATTAGTCATGTTAAATAGCTCGTCGAGGTCATTCTGTGGTCAAATTTTGAAGGTATTTGGAGATAATTTGCCGAAGTTACGGAGGTTCAAAGCTTGAAAAGTCACGAAAGATGTGTGTTTGAGCACATAAATTACTCGGTTTCTAGAAAACTCACCAAGATAAAGTGAACCTTATTAGTCATGTTAAAGAGCTCGTCGAGGTGATTCTGTGGTCAAATTTTGAAGGTATTTGGAGATAATTTGCCGAAGCTACGGAGGTTCAAATCTTGAAAAGTCACGAAAGATGTGTGTTTGAGCACATAAATTACTCGGTTTCTAGAAAACTCACCCAGATGGACTTAAGCATTATTAGTCATGTTAAAGAGCTCGTCGAGGTCATTCTGTGGTCAAATTTTGAAGGTATTTGGAGATAATTTGCCGAAGTTACGGAGGTTCAAAGCTTGAAAAGTCACGAAAGATGTGTGTTTGAGCACATAAATTACTCGGTTTCTAGAAAACTCACCAAGATAGAGTGAACCTTATTAGTCATGTTAAATAGCTCGTCGAGGTCATTCAGTGGTCAAATTTTGAAGGTATTTGGAGATAATTTGCCGAAGTTACGGAGGTTCAAAGCTTGAAAAGTCACGAAAGATGTGTGTTTGAGCACATAAATTACTCGGTTTCTAGAAAACTCACCAAGATAAAGTGAACCTTATTAGGCATGTTAAAGAGCTCGTCGAGGTCATTCTGTGGTCAAATTTTGAAGGTATTTGGAGATAATTTGCCGAAGTTACGGAGGTTCAAAGCTTGAAAAGTCACGAAAGTTGTGTGTTTGAGCACATCAATTACTCGGTTTCTAGAAAACTCACCCAGATGGACTTAAGCATTATTAGTCATGTTAAAGAGCTCGTCGAGGTCATTCTGTGGTCAAATTTTGAAGGTATTTGGAGATAATTTGCTGAAGTTACGGAGGTTCAAAGCTTGAAAAGTCACGAAAGATGTGTGTTTGAGCACATAAATTACTCGGTTTCTAGAAAACTCACCAAGATAAAGTGAACCTTATTAGGCATGTTAAAGAGCTCGTCGAGGTCATTCTGTGGTCAAATTTTGAAGGTATTTGGAGATAATTTGCCGAAGTTACGGAGGTTCAAAGCTTGAAAAGTCACGAAAGTTGTGTGTTTGAGCACATCAATTACTCGGTTTCTAGAAAACTCACCAAGATAAAGTGAACCTTATTAGTCATGTTAAAGAGCTCGTCGAGGTGATTCTGTGGTCAAATTTTGAAGGTATTTGAAGCACATTTGCCGAAGCTACGGAGGTTCAAATCTTGAAAAGTCACGAAAGATGTGTGTTTGAGCACATCAATTACTCGGTTTCTAGAAAACTCACCCAGATGGACATAAGCATTATTAGTTATGTTAAAGAGCTCGTCGTGGTGATTCTGTGGTCAAATTTTGAAGGTATTTGGAGATAATTTGCCGAAGTTACGGAGGTTCAAAGCTTGAAAAGTCACGAAAGATGTGTGTTTGAGCACATAAATTACTCGGTTTCTAGAAAACTCACCAAGATAAAGTGATCCTTATTAGTCATGTTAAAGAGCTCGTCGAGGTGATTCTGTGGTCAAATTTTGAAGGTATTTGAAGCACATTTGCCGAAGCTACGGAGGTTCAAATCTTGAAAAGTCACGAAAGATGTGTGTTTGAGCACATAAATTACTCGGTTTCTAGAAAACTCACTAAGATAGAGTGAACCTTATTAGTCATGTTAAAGAGCTAGTCGATGTCATTCTGTGGTCAAATTTTGAAGGTATTTGGAGATAATTTGCCGAAGTTACGGAGGTTCAAAGCTTGAAAAGTCACGAAAGATGTGTGTTTGAGCACATATATTACTCGGTTTCTAGAAAACTTACCAAGATAGAGTGAGCCTTATTAGGCATGTTAAAGAGCTCGTCGAGGTCATTCTGTGGTCAAATTTTGAAGGTATTTGGAGATAATTTGCCGAAGTTACGGAGGTTCAAAGCTTGAAAAGTCACGAAAGATGTGTGTTTGAGCACATAAATTACTCGGTTTCTAGAAAACTCACCCAGATGGACTTAAGCATTATTAGTCATGTTAAAGAGCTCGTCGAGGTGATTCTGTGGTCAAATTTTGAAGGTATTTGAAGCACATTTGCCGATGCTACGGAGGTTCAAATCTTGAAAAGTCACGAAAGATGTGTGTTTGAGCACATCAATTACTCGGTTTCTAGAAAACTCACTAAGATAGAGTGAACCTTACTAGTCTTGTTAAAGAGCTAGTCGATGTCATTCTGTGGTCAAATTTTGAAGGTATTTGGAGATAATTTGCCGAAGTTACGGAGGTTCAAAGCTTGAAAAGTCACGAAAGATGTGTGTTTGAGCACATAAATTACTCGGTTTCTAGAAAACTCACCAAGATAAAGTGAACCTTATTAGTCATGTTAAAGAGCTCGTCGAGGTGATTCTGTGGTCAAATTTTGAAGGTATTTGAAGCACATTTGCCGAAGCTACGGAGGTTCAAATCTTGAAAAGTCACGAAAGATGTGTGTTTGAGCAAATCAATTACTCGGTTTCTAGAAAACTCTCTAAGATAGAGTGAACCTTACTAGTCATGTTAAAGAGCTAGTCGATGTCATTCTGTGGTCAAATTTTGAAGGTATTTGGAGATAATTTGCCGAAGTTACGAAGGTTCAAAGCTTGAAAAGTCACGAAAGATGTGTGTTTGAGCACATAAATTTCTCGGTTTCTAGAAAACTCACTAAGATAGAGTGAACCTTATTAGTCATGTTAAAGAGCTCGTCGAGGTCATTCTGTGGTCAAATTTTGAAGGTATTTGGAGATAATTTGCCGAAGTTACGAAGGTTCAAAGCTTGAAAAGTCACGAAAGATGTGTGTTTGAGCACATCAATTACTCGGTTTCTAGAAAACTCACCCAGATGGACTTAAGCATTATTAGTCATGTTAAAGAGCTCGTCGAGGTGATTCTGTGGTCAAATTTTGAAGGTATTTGTAGATAATTTGCCGAAGTTACGAAGGTTCAAAGCTTGAAAAGTCACGAAAGATGTGTGTTTGAGCACATATATTACTCGGTTTCTAGAAAACTCACCAAGATAGAGTGAACCTTATTAGTCATGTTAAATATCTCGTCGAGGTCATTCTGTGGTCAAATTTTGAAGGTATTTGGAGATAATTTGCCGAAGTTACGGAGGTTCAAAGCTTGAAAAGTCACGAAAGATGTGTGTTTGAGCACATAAATTACTCGGTTTCTAGAAAACTCACCAAGATAAAGTGAACCTTATTAGTCATGTTAAAGAGCTCGCCGAGGTGATTCTGTGGTCAAATTTTGAAGGTATTTGGAGATAATTTGCCGAAGTTACGGAGGTTCAAAACTTGAAAAGTCACGAAAGATGTGTGTTTGAGCACATAAATTACTCGGTTTCTAGAAAACTCACCCAGATGGACTTAAGCATTATTAGTCATGTTAAAGAGCTCGTCGAGGTCATTCTGTGGTCAAATTTTGAAGGTATTTGGAGATAATTTGCCGAAGTTACGGAGGTTCAAAGCTTGAAAAGTCACGAAAGATGTGTGTTTGAGCACATCAATTACTCGGTTTCTAGAAAACTCACCAAGATAAAGTGAACCTTATTAGTCATGTTAAAGAGCTCGTCGAGGTGATTCTGTGGTCAAATTTTGAAGGTATTTGAAGCACATTTGCCGAAGCTACGGAGGTTCAAATCTTGAAAAGTCACGAAAGATGTGTGTTTGAGCACATCAATTACTCGGTTTCTAGAAAACTCACCCAGATGGACATAAGCATTATTAGTTATGTTAAAGAGCTCGTCGTGGTGATTCTGTGGTCAAATTTTGAAGGTATTTGGAGATAATTTGCCGATGTTACGGAGGTTCAAAGCTTGAAAAGTCACGAAAGATGTGTGTTTGTGCACATAAATTACTCGGTTTCTAGAAAATCACCAAGATAGAGTGAACCTTATTAGTCATGTTAAATAGCTCGTCGAGGTCATTCTGTGGTCAAATTTTGAAGGTATTTGGAGATAATTTGCCGAAGTTACGGAGGTTCAAAGCTTGAAAAGTCACGAAAGATGTGTGTTTGAGCACATATATTACTCGGTTTCTAGAAAACTCACCAAGATAGAGTGAACCTTATTAGTCATGTTAAAGAGCTCGTCGAGGTCATTCTGTGTTCAAATTTTGAAGGTATTTGGAGATAACTTGCCGAAGTTACGGAGGTTCAAAGCTTGAAAAGTCACGAAAGATGTGTGTTTGAGCACATATATTACTCGGTTTCTAGAAAACTCACCAAGATAGAGTGAACCTTATTAGTCATGTTAAATAGCTCGTCGAGGTCATTCTGTGGTCAAATTTTGAAGGTATTTGGAGATAATTTGCCGAAGCTACGGAGGTTCAAATCTTGAAAAGTCACGAAAGATGTGTGTTTGAGCACATAAATTACTCGGTTTCTAGAAAACTCACCCAGATGGACTTAAGCATTATTAGTCATGTTAAAGAGCTCGTCGAGGTCATTCTGTGGTCAAATTTTGAAGGTATTTGGAGATAATTTGCCGAAGTTACGGAGGTTCAAAGCTTGAAAAGTCACGAAAGATGTGTGTTTGAGCACATAAATTACTCGGTTTCTAGAAAACTCACCAAGATAGAGTGAACCTTATTAGTCATGTTAAATAGCTCGTCGAGGTCATTCAGTGGTCAAATTTTGAAGGTATTTGGAGATAATTTGCCGAAGTTACGGAGGTTCAAAGCTTGAAAAGTCACGAAAGATGTGTGTTTGAGCACATAAATTACTCGGTTTCTAGAAAACTCACCAAGATAAAGTGAACCTTATTAGGCATGTTAAAGAGCTCGTCGAGGTCATTCTGTGGTCAAATTTTGAAGGTATTTGGAGATAATTTGCCGAAGTTACGGAGGTTCAAAGCTTGAAAAGTCACGAAAGTTGTGTGTTTGAGCACATCAATTACTCGGTTTCTAGAAAACTCACCCAGATGGACTTAAGCATTATTAGTCATGTTAAAGAGCTCGTCGAGGTCATTCTGTGGTCAAATTTTGAAGGTATTTGGAGATAATTTGCTGAAGTTACGGAGGTTCAAAGCTTGAAAAGTCACGAAAGATGTGTGTTTGAGCACATAAATTACTCGGTTTCTAGAAAACTCACCAAGATAAAGTGAACCTTATTAGGCATGTTAAAGAGCTCGTCGAGGTCATTCTGTGGTCAAATTTTGAAGGTATTTGGAGATAATTTGCCGAAGTTACGGAGGTTCAAAGCTTGAAAAGTCACGAAAGTTGTGTGTTTGAGCACATCAATTACTCGGTTTCTAGAAAACTCACCAAGATAAAGTGAACCTTATTAGTCATGTTAAAGAGCTCGTCGAGGTGATTCTGTGGTCAAATTTTGAAGGTATTTGAAGCACATTTGCCGAAGCTACGGAGGTTCAAATCTTGAAAAGTCACGAAAGATGTGTGTTTGAGCACATCAATTACTCGGTTTCTAGAAAACTCACCCAGATGGACATAAGCATTATTAGTTATGTTAAAGAGCTCGTCGTGGTGATTCTGTGGTCAAATTTTGAAGGTATTTGGAGATAATTTGCCGAAGTTACGGAGGTTCAAAGCTTGAAAAGTCACGAAAGATGTGTGTTTGAGCACATAAATTACTCGGTTTCTAGAAAACTCACCAAGATAAAGTGATCCTTATTAGTCATGTTAAAGAGCTCGTCGAGGTGATTCTGTGGTCAAATTTTGAAGGTATTTGAAGCACATTTGCCGAAGCTACGGAGGTTCAAATCTTGAAAAGTCACGAAAGATGTGTGTTTGAGCACATAAATTACTCGGTTTCTAGAAAACTCACTAAGATAGAGTGAACCTTATTAGTCATGTTAAAGAGCTAGTCGATGTCATTCTGTGGTCAAATTTTGAAGGTATTTGGAGATAATTTGCCGAAGTTACGGAGGTTCAAAGCTTGAAAAGTCACGAAAGATGTGTGTTTGAGCACATATATTACTCGGTTTCTAGAAAACTTACCAAGATAGAGTGAGCCTTATTAGGCATGTTAAAGAGCTCGTCGAGGTCATTCTGTGGTCAAATTTTGAAGGTATTTGGAGATAATTTGCCGAAGTTACGGAGGTTCAAAGCTTGAAAAGTCACGAAAGATGTGTGTTTGAGCACATAAATTACTCGGTTTCTAGAAAACTCACCCAGATGGACTTAAGCATTATTAGTCATGTTAAAGAGCTCGTCGAGGTGATTCTGTGGTCAAATTTTGAAGGTATTTGAAGCACATTTGCCGATGCTACGGAGGTTCAAATCTTGAAAAGTCACGAAAGATGTGTGTTTGAGCACATCAATTACTCGGTTTCTAGAAAACTCACTAAGATAGAGTGAACCTTACTAGTCTTGTTAAAGAGCTAGTCGATGTCATTCTGTGGTCAAATTTTGAAGGTATTTGGAGATAATTTGCCGAAGTTACGGAGGTTCAAAGCTTGAAAAGTCACGAAAGATGTGTGTTTGAGCACATAAATTACTCGGTTTCTAGAAAACTCACCAAGATAAAGTGAACCTTATTAGTCATGTTAAAGAGCTCGTCGAGGTGATTCTGTGGTCAAATTTTGAAGGTATTTGAAGCACATTTGCCGAAGCTACGGAGGTTCAAATCTTGAAAAGTCACGAAAGATGTGTGTTTGAGCAAATCAATTACTCGGTTTCTAGAAAACTCTCTAAGATAGAGTGAACCTTACTAGTCATGTTAAAGAGCTAGTCGATGTCATTCTGTGGTCAAATTTTGAAGGTATTTGGAGATAATTTGCCGAAGTTACGAAGGTTCAAAGCTTGAAAAGTCACGAAAGATGTGTGTTTGAGCACATAAATTTCTCGGTTTCTAGAAAACTCACTAAGATAGAGTGAACCTTATTAGTCATGTTAAAGAGCTCGTCGAGGTCATTCTGTGGTCAAATTTTGAAGGTATTTGGAGATAATTTGCCGAAGTTACGAAGGTTCAAAGCTTGAAAAGTCACGAAAGATGTGTGTTTGAGCACATCAATTACTCGGTTTCTAGAAAACTCACCCAGATGGACTTAAGCATTATTAGTCATGTTAAAGAGCTCGTCGAGGTGATTCTGTGGTCAAATTTTGAAGGTATTTGTAGATAATTTGCCGAAGTTACGAAGGTTCAAAGCTTGAAAAGTCACGAAAGATGTGTGTTTGAGCACATATATTACTCGGTTTCTAGAAAACTCACCAAGATAGAGTGAACCTTATTAGTCATGTTAAATATCTCGTCGAGGTCATTCTGTGGTCAAATTTTGAAGGTATTTGGAGATAATTTGCCGAAGTTACGGAGGTTCAAAGCTTGAAAAGTCACGAAAGATGTGTGTTTGAGCACATAAATTACTCGGTTTCTAGAAAACTCACCAAGATAAAGTGAACCTTATTAGTCATGTTAAAGAGCTCGCCGAGGTGATTCTGTGGTCAAATTTTGAAGGTATTTGGAGATAATTTGCCGAAGTTACGGAGGTTCAAAACTTGAAAAGTCACGAAAGATGTGTGTTTGAGCACATAAATTACTCGGTTTCTAGAAAACTCACCCAGATGGACTTAAGCATTATTAGTCATGTTAAAGAGCTCGTCGAGGTCATTCTGTGGTCAAATTTTGAAGGTATTTGGAGATAATTTGCCGAAGTTACGGAGGTTCAAAGCTTGAAAAGTCACGAAAGATGTGTGTTTGAGCACATCAATTACTCGGTTTCTAGAAAACTCACCAAGATAAAGTGAACCTTATTAGTCATGTTAAAGAGCTCGTCGAGGTGATTCTGTGGTCAAATTTTGAAGGTATTTGAAGCACATTTGCCGAAGCTACGGAGGTTCAAATCTTGAAAAGTCACGAAAGATGTGTGTTTGAGCACATCAATTACTCGGTTTCTAGAAAACTCACCCAGATGGACATAAGCATTATTAGTTATGTTAAAGAGCTCGTCGTGGTGATTCTGTGGTCAAATTTTGAAGGTATTTGGAGATAATTTGCCGATGTTACGGAGGTTCAAAGCTTGAAAAGTCACGAAAGATGTGTGTTTGTGCACATAAATTACTCGGTTTCTAGAAAATCACCAAGATAGAGTGAACCTTATTAGTCATGTTAAATAGCTCGTCGAGGTCATTCTGTGGTCAAATTTTGAAGGTATTTGGAGATAATTTGCCGAAGTTACGGAGGTTCAAAGCTTGAAAAGTCACGAAAGATGTGTGTTTGAGCACATATATTACTCGGTTTCTAGAAAACTCACCAAGATAGAGTGAACCTTATTAGTCATGTTAAAGAGCTCGTCGAGGTCATTCTGTGTTCAAATTTTGAAGGTATTTGGAGATAACTTGCCGAAGTTACGGAGGTTCAAAGCTTGAAAAGTCACGAAAGATGTGTGTTTGAGCACATATATTACTCGGTTTCTAGAAAACTCACCAAGATAGAGTGAACCTTATTAGTCATGTTAAATAGCTCGTCGAGGTCATTCTGTGGTCAAATTTTGAAGGTATTTGGAGATTATTTGCCGAAGTTACGGAGGTTCAAAGCTTGAAAAGTCACGAAAGATGTGTGTTTGAGCACATAAATTACTCGGTTTCTAGAAAACTCACCAAGATAAAGTGAACCTTATTAGTCATGTTAAAGAGCTCGTCGAGGTGATTCTGTGGTCAAATTTTGAAGGTATTTGAAGCACATTTGCCGAAGTTACGGAGGTTCAAAGCTTGAAAAGTCACGAAAGATGTGTGTTTGTGCACATAAATTACTCAGTTTCTAGAAAATCACCAAGATAGAGTGAACCTTATTAGTCATGTTAAATAGCTCGTCGAGGTCATTCTGTGTTCAAATTTTGAAGGTATTTGGAGATAACTTGCCGAAGTTACGGAGGTTCAAAGCTTGAAAAGTCACGAAAGATGTGTGTTTGAGCACATAAATTACTCGGTTTCTAGAAAACTCACTAAGATAGAGTGAACCTTATTAGTCATGTTAAAGAGCTCGTCGTGGTGATTCTGTGGTCAAATTTTGAAGGTATTTGGAGATAATTTGCCGAAGTTACGAAGGTTCAAAGCTTGAAAAGTCACGAAAGATGTGTGTTTGAGCACATATATTACTCGGTTTCTAGAAAACTCACCAAGATAAAGTGAACCTTATTAGTCATGTTAAAGAGCTCGTCGAGGTCATTCTGTGGTCAAATTTTGAAGGTATTTGGAGATAATTTGCCGAAGTTACGGAGGTTCAAAGCTTGAAAAGTCACGAAAGATGTGTGTTTGAGCACATATATTACTCGGTTTCTAGAAAACTCACCAAGATAGAGTGAACCTTATTAGTCATGTTAAATAGCTCGTCGAGGTCATTCTGTGGTCAAATTTTGAAGGTATTTGGAGATAATTTGCCGAAGTTACGGAGGTTCAAAGCTTGAAAAGTCACGAAAGATGTGTGTTTGAGCACATAAATTACTCGGTTTCTAGAAAACTCACCAAGATAAAGTGAACCTTATTAGTCATGTTAAAGAGCTCGTCGAGGTGATTCTGTGGTCAAATTTTGAAGGTATTTGAAGCACATTTGCCGAAGTTACGGAGGTTCAAAGCTTGAAAAGTCACGAAAGATGTGTGTTTGAGCACATCAATTACTCGGTTTCTAGAAAACTCACCCAGATGGGCATAAGCATTATTAGTTATGTTAAAGAGCTCGTCGTGGTGATTCTGTGGTCAAATTTTGAAGGTATTTGGAGATAATTTGCCGAAGTTACGGAGGTTCAAAGCTTGAAAAGTCACGAAAGATAAGTGTTTGAGCACATAAATTACTCGGTTTCTAGAAAACTCACCAAGATAAAGTGAACCTTATTAGTCATGTTAAAGAGCTCGTCGAGGTCATTCTGTGGTCAAATTTTGAAGGTATTTGGAGATAATTTGTCGAAGTTACGGAGGTTCAAAACTTGAAAAGTCACGAAAGATGTGTGTTTGAGCACATAAATTACTCGGTTTCTAGAAAACTCACCAAGATAGAGTGAACCTTATTAGTCATGTTAAATAGCTCGTCGAGGTCATTCTGTGGTCAAATTTTGAAGGTATTTGAAGCACATTTGCCGAAGCTACGGAGGTTCAAATCTTGAAAAGTCACGAAAGATGTGTGTTTGAGCACATAAATTACTCGGTTTCTAGAAAACTCACCAAGATAGAGTGAACCTTATTAGTCATGTTAAAGAGCCCGTCGAGGTGATTCTGTGGTCAAATTTTGAAGGTAATTGAAGCACATTTGCCGAAGCTACGGAGGTTCAAATCTTGAAAAGTCACGAAAGATGTGTGTTTGAGCACATAAATTACTCGGTTTCTAGAAAACTCACCCAGATGGACTTAAGCATTATTAGTCATGTTAAAGAGCTCGTCGAGGTCATTCTGTGGTCAAATTTTGAAGGTATTTGGAGATAATTTGTCGAAGTTACGGAGGTTCAAAACTTGAAAAGTCACGAAAGATGTGTGTTTGAGCACATAAATTACTCGGTTTCTAGAAAACTCACCAAGATAGAGTGAACCTTATTAGTCATGTTAAATAGCTCGTCGAGGTCATTCTGTGGTCAAATTTTGAAGGTATTTGAAGCACATTTGCCGAAGCTACGGAGGTTCAAATCTTGAAAAGTCACGAAAGATGTGTGTTTGAGCACATAAATTACTCGGTTTCTAGAAAACTCACCAAGATAGAGTGAACCTTATTAGTCATGTTAAAGAGCCCGTCGAGGTGATTCTGTGGTCAAATTTTGAAGGTAATTGAAGCACATTTGCCGAAGCTACGGAGGTTCAAATCTTGAAAAGTCACGAAAGATGTGTGTTTGAGCACATAAATTACTCGGTTTCTAGAAAACTCACCCAGATGGACTTAAGCATTATTAGTCATGTTAAAGAGCTCGTCGAGGTCATTCTGTGGTCAAATTTTGAAGGTATTTGGAGATGATTTGTCGAAGTTACGGAGGTTCAAAACTTGAAAAGTCACGAAAGATGTGTGTTTGAGCAAATCAATTACTCGGTTTCTAGAAAACTCACCCAGATGGACATAAGCATTATTAGTTATGTTAAAGAGCTCGTCGTGGTGATTCTGTGGTCAAATTTTGAAGGTATTTGGAGATAATTTGCCGAAGTTACAGAGGTTCAATGCATGAAAAGTCACGAAGGATGTGTGTTTGAGCACATAAATTACTCGGTTTCTAGAAAACTCACTAAGATAGAGTGAACCTTATTAGTCATGTTAAAGAGCTAGTCGATGTCATTCTGTGGTCAAATTTTGAAGGTATTTGGAGATAATTTGCCGAAGTTACGGAGGTTCAAAGCTTGAAAAGTCACGAAAGATGTGTGTTTGAGCACATAAATTACTCGGTTTCTAGAAAACTCACCAAGATAGAGTGAACCTTATTAGTCATGTTAAAGAGCCCGTCGAGGTGATTCTGTGGTCAAATTTTGAAGGTAATTGAAGCACATTTGCCGAAGCTACGGAGGTTCAAATCTTGAAAAGTCACGAAAGATGTGTGTTTGAGCACATAAATTACTCGGTTTCTAGAAAACTCACCAAGATAGAGTGAACCTTATTAGTCATGTTAAAGAGCCCGTCGAGGTGATTCTGTGGTCAAATTTTGAAGGTAATTGAAGCACATTTGCCGAAGCTACGGAGGTTCAAATCTTGAAAAGTCACGAAAGATGTGTGTTTGAGCACATAAATTACTCGGTTTCTAGAAAACTCACCCAGATGGACTTAAGCATTATTAGTCATGTTAAAGAGCTCGTCGAGGTCATTCTGTGGTCAAATTTTGAAGGTATTTGGAGATAATTTGCCGAAATTACGTAGGTTCAAAGCTTGAAAAGTCACGAAAGATGTGTGTTTGAGCACATAAATTACTCGGTTTCTAGAAAACTCACCAAGATAAAGTGAACCTTATTAGTCATGTTAAAGAGCTCGTCGAGGTGATTCTGTGGTCAAATTTTGAAGGTATTTGAAGCACATTTGCCGAAGCTACGGAGGTTCAAATCTTGAAAAGTCACGAAAGATGTGTGTTTGAGCACATCAATTACTCGGTTTCTAGAAAACTCACCAAGATAGAGTGAACCTTATTAGTCATGTTAAATAGCTCGTCGAGGTCATTCTGTGGTCAAATTTTGAAGGTATTTGGAGATAATTTGCCGAAGTTACGGAGGTTCAAAGCTTGAAAAGTCACGAAAGATGTGTGTTTGAGCACATAAATTACTCGGTTTCTAGAAAACTCACCAAGATAAAGTGAACCTTATCAGTCATGTTAAAGAGCTCGTCGAGGTGATTCTGTGGTCAAATTTTGAAGGTATTTGGAGATAATTTGCCGAAGTTACGGAGGTTCAAAGCTTGAAAAGTCACGAAAGATGTGTGTTTGAGCACATAAATTACTCGGTTTCTAGAAAACTCACCAAGATAAAGTGAACCTTATTAGTCATGTTAAAGAGCTCGTCGAGGTGATTCTGTGGTCAAATTTTGAAGGTATTTGAAGCACATTTGCCGAAGCTACGGAGGTTCAAATCTTGAAAAGTCACGAAAGATGTGTGTTTGAGCACATCAATTACTCGGTTTCTAGAAAACTCTCTAAGATAGAGTGAACTTTATGAGTCATGTTAAAGAGCTAGTCGATGTCATTCTGTGGTCAAATTTTGAAGGTATTTGGAGATAATTTGCCGAAGTTACGAAGGTTCAAAGCTTGAAAAGTCACGAAAGATGTGTGTTTGAGCACATAAATTACTCGGTTTCTAGAAAACTCACCAAGATAGAGTGAACCTTATTAGTCATGTTAAATAGCTCGTCGAGGTCATTCTGTGGTCAAATTTTGAAGGTATTTGGAGATAATTTGCCGAAATTACGTAGGTTCAAAGCTTGAAAAGTCACGAAAGATGTGTGTTTGAGCACATAAATTACTCGGTTTCTAGAAAACTCACCAAGATAAAGTGAACCTTATTAGTCATGTTAAAGAGCTCGTCGAGGTGATTCTGTGGTCAAATTTTGAAGGTATTTGAAGCACATTTGCCGAAGCTACGGAGGTTCAAATCTTGAAAAGTCACGAAAGATGTGTGTTTGAGCACATCAATTACTCGGTTTCTAGAAAACTCTCTAAGATAGAGTGAACCTTATTAGTCATGTTAAAGAGCTAGTCGATGTCATTCTGTGGTCAAATTTTGAAGGTATTTGGAGATAATTTGCCGAAGTTACGAAGGTTCAAAGCTTGAAAAGTCACGAAAGATGTGTGTTTGAGCACATAAATTACTCGGTTTCTAGAAAACTCACCAAGATAAAGTGAACCTTATTAGTCATGTTAAAGAGCTCGTCGAGGTGATTCTGTGGTCAAATTTTGAAGGTATTTGGAGATAATTTGCCGAAGTTACGGAGGTTCAAAGCTTGAAAAGTCACGAAAGATGTGTGTTTGAGCACATAAATTACTCGGTTTCTAGAAAACTCACCAAGATAGAGTGAACCTTATTAGTCATGTCTAAGAGCTCGTCGAGGTGATTCTGTGGTCAAATTTTGAAGGTATTTGGAGATAATTTGCCGAAGTTACGGAGGTTCAAAGCTTGAAAAGTCACGAAAGATGTGTGTTTGAGCACATAAATTACTCGGTTTCTAGAAAACTCACCAAGATAGAGTGAACCTTATTAGTCATGTTAAATAGCTCGTCGAGGTCATTCTGTGGTCAAATTTTGAAGGTATTTGGAGATAATTTGCCGAAGTTACGGAGGTTCAAAGCTTGAAAAGTCACGAAAGATGTGTGTTTGAGCACATAAATTACTCGGTTTCTAGAAAACTCACCAAGATAAAGTGAACCTTATTAGTCATGTTAAAGAGCTCGTCGAGGTGATTCTGTGGTCAAATTTTGAAGGTATTTGGAGATAATTTGCCGAAGTTACGGAGGTTCAAAGCTTGAAAAGTCACGAAAGATGTGTGTTTGAGCACATAAATTACTCGGTTTCTAGAAAACTCACCAAGATAAAGTGAACCTTATTAGTCATGTTAAAGAGCTCGTCGAGGTGATTCTGTGGTCAAATTTTGAAGGTATTTGAAGCACATTTGCCGAAGCTACGGAGGTTCAAATCTTGAAAAGTCACGAAAGATGTGTGTTTGAGCACATCAATTACTCGGTTTCTAGAAAACTCTCTAAGATAGAGTGAACTTTATTAGTCATGTTAAAGAGCTAGTCGATGTCATTCTGTGGTCAAATTTTGAAGGTATTTGTAGATAATTTGCCGAAGTTACGAAGGTTCAAAGCTTGAAAAGTCACGAAAGATGTGTGTTTGAGCACATCAATTACTCGGTTTCTAGAAAACTCACCCAGATGGACTTAAGCATTATTAGTCATGTTAAAGAGCTCGTCGAGGTCATACTGTGGTCAAATTTTGAAGGTATTTGGAGATAATTTGCCGAAGTTACGGAGGTTCAAAGCTTGAAAAGTCACGAAAGATGTGTGTTTGAGCACATAAATTACTCGGTTTCTAGAAAACTCACCAAGATAGAGTGAACCTTATTAGTCATGTTAAATAGCTCGTCGAGGTCATTCTGTGGTCAAATTTTGAAGGTATTTGGAGATAATTTGCCGAAGTTACGGAGGTTCAAAGCTTGAAAAGTCACGAAAGATGTGTGTTTGAGCACATAAATTACTCGGTTTCTAGAAAACTCACCAAGATAGAGTGAACCTTATTAGTCATGTTAAATAGCTCGTCGAGATCATTCTGTGGTCAAATTTTGAAGGTATTTGGAGATAATTTGCCGAAGTTACGGAGGTTCAAAGCTTGAAAAGTCACGAAAGATGTGTGTTTGAGCACATAAATTACTCGGTTTCTAGAAAACTCACCAAGATAGAGTGAACCTTATTAGTCATGTTAAATAGCTCGTCGAGGTCATTCTGTGGTCAAATTTTGAAGGTATTTGGAGATAATTTGCCGAAGTTACGGAGGTTCAAAGCTTGAAAAGTCACGAAAGATGTGTGTTTGAGCACATAAATTACTCGGTTTCTAGAAAACTCACCAAGATAAAGTGAACCTTATTAGTCATGTTAAAGAGCTCGTCGAGGTGATTCTGTGGTCAAATTTTGAAGGTATTTGGAGATAATTTGCCGAAGCTACGGAGGTTCAAATCTTGAAAAGTCACGAAAGATGTGTGTTTGAGCACATAAATTACTCGGTTTCTAGAAAACTCACCCAGATGGACTTAAGCATTATTAGTCATGTTAAAGAGCTCGTCGAGGTCATTCTGTGGTCAAATTTTGAAGGTATTTGGAGATAATTTGCCGAAGTTACGGAGGTTCAAAGCTTGAAAAGTCACGAAAGATGTGTGTTTGAGCACATAAATTACTCGGTTTCTAGAAAACTCACCAAGATAGAGTGAACCTTATTAGTCATGTTAAATAGCTCGTCGAGGTCATTCTGTGGTCAAATTTTGAAGGTATTTGGAGATAATTTGCCGAAGTTACGGAGGTTCAAAGCTTGAAAAGTCACGAAAGATGTGTGTTTAAGCACATATATTACTCGGTTTCTAGAAAACTCACCCAGATGGACTTAAGCATTATTAGTCATGTTAAAGAGCTCGTCGAGGTCATTCTGTCGTCAAATTTTGAAGGTATTTGGAGATAATTTGCCGAAGTTACGGAGGTTCAAAGCTTGAAAAGTCACGAAAGATGTGTGTTTGAGCACATAAATTACTCGGTTTCTAGAAAACTCACCAAGATAGAGTGAACCTTATTAGTCATGTTAAATAGCTCGTCGAGGTCATTCTGTGGTCAAATTTTGAAGGTATTTGGAGATAATTTGCCGAAGTTACGGAGGTTCAAAGCTTGAAAAGTCACGAAAGATGTGTGTTTGAGCACATAAATTACTCGGTTTCTAGAAAACTCACCCAGATGGACTTAAGCATTATTAGTCATGTTAAAGAGCTCGTCGAGGTCATTCTGTGGTCAAATTTTGAAGGTATTTGGAGATAATTTGCCGAAGTTACGGAGGTTCAAAGCTTGAAAAGTCACGAAAGATGTGTGTTTGAGCACATAAATTACTCGGTTTCTAGAAAACTCACCCAGATGGACTTAAGCATTATTAGTCATGTTAAAGAGCTCGTCGAGGTCATTCTGTGGTCAAATTTTGAAGGTATTTGGAGATAATTTGCCGAAGTTACGGAGGTTCAAAGCTTGAAAAGTCACGAAAGATGTGTGTTTGAGCACATAAATTACTCGGTTTCTAGAAAACTCACCAAGATAGAGTGAACCTTATTAGTCATGTTAAATAGCTCGTCGTGGTCATTCTGTGGTCAAATTTTGAAGGTATTTGGAGATAATTTGCCGAAGTTACGGAGGTTCAAAGCTTGCAAAGTCACGAAAGATGTGTGTTTGAGCACATATATTACTCGGTTTCTAGAAAACTCACCAAGATAGAGTGAACCTTATTAGTCATGTTAAATAGCTCGTCGAGGTCATTCAGTGGTCAAATTTTGAAGGTATTTGGAGATAATTTGCCGAAGTTACGGAGGTTCAAAGCTTGAAAAGTCACGAAAGATGTGTGTTTGAGCACATAAATTACTCGGTTTCTAGAAAACTCACCAAGATAAAGTAAACCTTATTAGGCATGTTAAAGAGCTCGTCGAGGTCATTCTGTGGTCAAATTTTGAAGGTATTTGGAGATAATTTGCCGAAGTTACGGAGGTTCAAAGCTTGAAAAGTCACGAAAGTTGTGTGTTTGAGCACATCAATTACTCGGTTTCTAGAAAACTCACCAAGATAAAGTGAACCTTATTAGTCATGTTAAAGAGCTCGTCGAGGTGATTCTGTGGTCAAATTTTGAAGGTATTTGAAGCACATTTGCCGAAGTTACGGAGGTTCAAAGCTTGAAAAGTCACGAAAGATGTGTGTTTGAGCACATAAATTACTCGGTTTCTAGAAAACTCACCAAGATAGAGTGAACCTTATTAGTCATGTTAAATAGCTCGTCGAGGTCATTCTGTGGTCAAATTTTGAAGGTATTTGGAGATAATTTGCCGAAGTTACGGAGGTTCAAAGCTTGAAAAGTCACGAAAGATGTGTGTTTGAGCACATAAATTACTCGGTTTCTAGAAAACTCACCAAGATAAAGTGAACCTTATTAGTCATGTTAAAGAGCTCGTCGAGGTGATTCTGTGGTCAAATTTTGAAGGTATTTGGAGATAATTTGCCGAAGTTACGGAGGTTCAAAGCTTGAAAAGTCACGAAAGATGTGTGTTTGAGCACATAAATTACTCGGTTTCTAGAAAACTCACCAAGATAGAGTGAACCTTATTAGTCATGTTAAATATCTCGTCGAGGTCATTCTGTGGTCAAATTTTGAAGGTATTTGGAGATAATTTGCCGAAGCTACGGAGGTTCAAATCTTGAAAAGTCACGAAAGATGTGTGTTTGAGCACATAAATTACTCGGTTTCTAGAAAACTCACCCAGATGGACTTAAGCATTATTAGTCATGTTAAAGAGCTCGTCGAGGTCATTCTGTGGTCAAATTTTGAAGGTATTTGGAGATAATTTGCCGAAGTTACGGAGGTTCAAAGCTTGAAAAGTCACGAAAGATGTGTGTTTGAGCACATAAATTACTCGGTTTCTAGAAAACTCACCAAGATAGAGTGAACCTTATTAGTCATGTTAAATAGCTCGTCGAGGTCATTCTGTGGTCAAATTTTGAAGGTATTTGGAGATAATTTGCCGAAGTTACGGAGGTTCAAAGCTTGAAAAGTCACGAAAGATGTGTGTTTAAGCACATATATTACTCGGTTTCTAGAAAACTCACCCAGATGGACTTAAGCATTATTAGTCATGTTAAAGAGCTCGTCGAGGTCATTCTGTCGTCAAATTTTGAAGGTATTTGGAGATAATTTGCCGAAGTTACGGAGGTTCAAAGCTTGAAAAGTCACGAAAGATGTGTGTTTGAGCACATAAATTACTCGGTTTCTAGAAAACTCACCAAGATAGAGTGAACCTTATTAGTCATGTTAAATAGCTCGTCGAGGTCATTCTGTGGTCAAATTTTGAAGGTATTTGGAGATAATTTGCCGAAGTTACGGAGGTTCAAAGCTTGAAAAGTCACGAAAGATGTGTGTTTGAGCACATAAATTACTCGGTTTCTAGAAAACTCACCCAGATGGACTTAAGCATTATTAGTCATGTTAAAGAGCTCGTCGAGGTCATTCTGTGGTCAAATTTTGAAGGTATTTGGAGATAATTTGCCGAAGTTACGGAGGTTCAAAGCTTGAAAAGTCACGAAAGATGTGTGTTTGAGCACATAAATTACTCGGTTTCTAGAAAACTCACCCAGATGGACTTAAGCATTATTAGTCATGTTAAAGAGCTCGTCGAGGTGATTCTGTGGTCAAATTTTGAAGGTATTTGGAGATAATTTGCCGAAGTTACGGAGGTTCAAAGCTTGAAAAGTCACGAAAGATGTGTGTTTGAGCACATAAATTACTCGGTTTCTAGAAAACTCACCCAGATGGACTTAAGCATTATTAGTCATGTTAAAGAGCTCGTCGAGGTCATTCTGTGGTCAAATTTTGAAGGTATTTGGAGATAATTTGCCGAAGTTACGGAGGTTCAAAGCTTGAAAAGTCACGAAAGATGTGTGTTTGAGCACATAAATTACTCGGTTTCTAGAAAACTCACCCAGATGGACTTAAGCATTATTAGTCATGTTAAAGAGCTCGTCGAGGTGATTCTGTGGTCAAATTTTGAAGGTATTTGAAGCACATTTGCCGATGCTACGGAGGTTCAAATCTTGAAAAGTCACGAAAGATGTGTGTTTGAGCACATCAATTACTCGGTTTCTAGAAAACTCACTAAGATAGAGTGAACCTTACTAGTCTTGTTAAAGAGCTAGTCGATGTCATTCTGTGGTCAAATTTTGAAGGTATTTGGAGATAATTTGCCGAAGTTACGGAGGTTCAAAGCTTGAAAAGTCACGAAAGATGTGTGTTTGAGCACATAAATTACTCGGTTTCTAGAAAACTCACCAAGATAAAGTGAACCTTATTAGTCATGTTAAAGAGCTCGTCGAGGTGATTCTGTGGTCAAATTTTGAAGGTATTTGAAGCACATTTGCCGAAGCTACGGAGGTTCAAATCTTGAAAAGTCACGAAAGATGTGTGTTTGAGCAAATCAATTACTCGGTTTCTAGAAAACTCTCTAAGATAGAGTGAACCTTACTAGTCATGTTAAAGAGCTAGTCGATGTCATTCTGTGGTCAAATTTTGAAGGTATTTGGAGATAATTTGCCGAAGTTACGGAGGTTCAAAGCTTGAAAAGTCACGAAAGATGTGTGTTTGAGCACATATATTACTCGGTTTCTAGAAAACTTACCAAGATAGAGTGAGCCTTATTAGGCATGTTAAAGAGCTCGTCGAGGTCATTCTGTGGTCAAATTTTGAAGGTATTTGGAGATAATTTGCCGAAGTTACGGAGGTTCAAAGCTTGAAAAGTCACGAAAGATGTGTGTTTGAGCACATAAATTACTCGGTTTCTAGAAAACTCACCCAGATGGACTTAAGCATTATTAGTCATGTTAAAGAGCTCGTCGAGGTGATTCTGTGGTCAAATTTTGAAGGTATTTGAAGCACATTTGCCGATGCTACGGAGGTTCAAATCTTGAAAAGTCACGAAAGATGTGTGTTTGAGCACATCAATTACTCGGTTTCTAGAAAACTCACTAAGATAGAGTGAACCTTACTAGTCTTGTTAAAGAGCTAGTCGATGTCATTCTGTGGTCAAATTTTGAAGGTATTTGGAGATAATTTGCCGAAGTTACGGAGGTTCAAAGCTTGAAAAGTCACGAAAGATGTGTGTTTGAGCACATAAATTACTCGGTTTCTAGAAAACTCACCAAGATAAAGTGAACCTTATTAGTCATGTTAAAGAGCTCGTCGAGGTGATTCTGTGGTCAAATTTTGAAGGTATTTGAAGCACATTTGCCGAAGCTACGGAGGTTCAAATCTTGAAAAGTCACGAAAGATGTGTGTTTGAGCAAATCAATTACTCGGTTTCTAGAAAACTCTCTAAGATAGAGTGAACCTTACTAGTCATGTTAAAGAGCTAGTCGATGTCATTCTGTGGTCAAATTTTGAAGGTATTTGGAGATAATTTGCCGAAGTTACGAAGGTTCAAAGCTTGAAAAGTCACGAAAGATGTGTGTTTGAGCACATAAATTTCTCGGTTTCTAGAAAACTCACTAAGATAGAGTGAACCTTATTAGTCATGTTAAAGAGCTCGTCGAGGTCATTCTGTGGTCAAATTTTGAAGGTATTTGGAGATAATTTGCCGAAGTTACGAAGGTTCAAAGCTTGAAAAGTCACGAAAGATGTGTGTTTGAGCACATATATTACTCGGTTTCTAGAAAACTCACCAAGATAGAGTGAACCTTATTAGTCATGTTAAATATCTCGTCGAGGTCATTCTGTGGTCAAATTTTGAAGGTATTTGGAGATAATTTGCCGAAGTTACGGAGGTTCAAAGCTTGAAAAGTCACGAAAGATGTGTGTTTGAGCACATAAATTACTCGGTTTCTAGAAAACTCACCAAGATAAAGTGAACCTTATTAGTCATGTTAAAGAGCTCGCCGAGGTGATTCTGTGGTCAAATTTTGAAGGTATTTGGAGATAATTTGCCGAAGTTACGGAGGTTCAAAACTTGAAAAGTCACGAAAGATGTGTGTTTGAGCACATAAATTACTCGGTTTCTAGAAAACTCACCCAGATGGACTTAAGCATTATTAGTCATGTTAAAGAGCTCGTCGAGGTCATTCTGTGGTCAAATTTTGAAGGTATTTGGAGATAATTTGCCGAAGTTACGGAGGTTCAAAGCTTGAAAAGTCACGAAAGATGTGTGTTTGAGCACATCAATTACTCGGTTTCTAGAAAACTCACCAAGATAAAGTGAACCTTATTAGTCATGTTAAAGAGCTCGTCGAGGTGATTCTGTGGTCAAATTTTGAAGGTATTTGAAGCACATTTGCCGAAGCTACGGAGGTTCAAATCTTGAAAAGTCACGAAAGATGTGTGTTTGAGCACATCAATTACTCGGTTTCTAGAAAACTCACCCAGATGTACATAAGCATTATTAGTTATGTTAAAGAGCTCGTCGTGGTGATTCTGTGGTCAAATTTTGAAGGTATTTGGAGATAATTTGCCGATGTTACGGAGGTTCAAAGCTTGAAAAGTCACGAAAGATGTGTGTTTGTGCACATAAATTACTCGGTTTCTAGAAAATCACCAAGATAGAGTGAACCTTATTAGTCATGTTAAATAGCTCGTCGAGGTCATTCTGTGGTCAAATTTTGAAGGTATTTGGAGATAATTTGCCGAAGTTACGGAGGTTCAAAGCTTGAAAAGTCACGAAAGATGTGTGTTTGAGCACATATATTACTCGGTTTCTAGAAAACTCACCAAGATAGAGTGAACCTTATTAGTCATGTTAAATAGCTCGTCGAGGTCATTCTGTGGTCAAATTTTGAAGGTATTTGGAGATTATTTGCCGAAGTTACGGAGGTTCAAAGCTTGAAAAGTCACGAAAGATGTGTGTTTGAGCACATAAATTACTCGGTTTCTAGAAAACTCACCAAGATAAAGTGAACCTTATTAGTCATGTTAAAGAGCTCGTCGAGGTGATTCTGTGGTCAAATTTTGAAGGTATTTGAAGCACATTTGCCGAAGTTACGGAGGTTCAAAGCTTGAAAAGTCACGAAAGATGTGTGTTTGTGCACATAAATTACTCAGTTTCTAGAAAATCACCAAGATAGAGTGAACCTTATTAGTCATGTTAAATAGCTCGTCGAGGTCATTCTGTGTTCAAATTTTGAAGGTATTTGGAGATAACTTGCCGAAGTTACGGAGGTTCAAAGCTTGAAAAGTCACGAAAGATGTGTGTTTGAGCACATAAATTACTCGGTTTCTAGAAAACTCACTAAGATAGAGTGAACCTTATTAGTCATGTTAAAGAGCTCGTCGTGGTGATTCTGTGGTCAAATTTTGAAGGTATTTGGAGATAATTTGCCGAAGTTACGAAGGTTCAAAGCTTGAAAAGTCACGAAAGATGTGTGTTTGAGCACATATATTACTCGGTTTCTAGAAAACTCACCAAGATAAAGTGAACCTTATTAGTCATGTTAAAGAGCTCGTCGAGGTCATTCTGTGGTCAAATTTTGAAGGTATTTGGAGATAATTTGCCGAAGTTACGGAGGTTCAAAGCTTGAAAAGTCACGAAAGATGTGTGTTTGAGCACATATATTACTCGGTTTCTAGAAAACTCACCAAGATAGAGTGAACCTTATTAGTCATGTTAAATAGCTCGTCGAGGTCATTCTGTGGTCAAATTTTGAAGGTATTTGGAGATAATTTGCCGAAGTTACGGAGGTTCAAAGCTTGAAAAGTCACGAAAGATGTGTGTTTGAGCACATAAATTACTCGGTTTCTAGAAAACTCACCAAGATAAAGTGAACCTTATTAGTCATGTTAAAGAGCTCGTCGAGGTGATTCTGTGGTCAAATTTTGAAGGTATTTGAAGCACATTTGCCGAAGTTACGGAGGTTCAAAGCTTGAAAAGTCACGAAAGATGTGTGTTTGTGCACATAAATTACTCAGTTTCTAGAAAATCACCAAGATAGAGTGAACCTTATTAGTCATGTTAAATAGCTCGTCGAGGTCATTCTGTGTTCAAATTTTGAAGGTATTTGGAGATAACTTGCCGAAGTTACGGAGGTTCAAAGCTTGAAAAGTCACGAAAGATGTGTGTTTGAGCACATAAATTACTCGGTTTCTAGAAAACTCACCAAGATAAAGTGAACCTTATTAGTCATGTTAAAGAGCTCGTCGAGGTGATTCTGTGGTCAAATTTTGAAGGTATTTGGAGATAATTTGCCGAAGTTACGGAGGTTCAAAGCTTGAAAAGTCACGAAAGATGTGTGTTTGAGCACATAAATTACTCGGTTTCTAGAAAACTCACCAAGATAAAGTGAACCTTATTAGTCATGTTAAAGAGCTCGTCGAGGTGATTCTGTGGTCAAATTTTGAAGGTATTTGAAGCACATTTGCCGAAGTTACGGAGGTTCAAAGCTTGAAAAGTCACGAAAGATGTGTGTTTGTGCACATAAATTACTCAGTTTCTAGAAAATCACCAAGATAGAGTGAACCTTATTAGTCATGTTAAAGAGCTCGTCGAGGTCATTCTGTGGTCAAATTTTGAAGGTATTTGGAGATAATTTGCCGAAGTTACGGAGGTTCAAAGCTTGAAAAGTCACGAAAGATGTGTGTTTGAGCACATCAATTACTCGGTTTCTAGAAAACTCACCAAGATAAAGTGAACCTTATTAGTCATGTTAAAGAGCTCGTCGAGGTGATTCTGTGGTCAAATTTTGAAGGTATTTGAAGCACATTTGCCGAAGCTACGGAGGTTCAAATCTTGAAAAGTCACGAAAGATGTGTGTTTGAGCACATCAATTACTCGGTTTCTAGAAAACTCACCCAGATGTACATAAGCATTATTAGTTATGTTAAAGAGCTCGTCGTGGTGATTCTGTGGTCAAATTTTGAAGGTATTTGGAGATAATTTGCCGATGTTACGGAGGTTCAAAGCTTGAAAAGTCACGAAAGATGTGTGTTTGTGCACATAAATTACTCGGTTTCTAGAAAATCACCAAGATAGAGTGAACCTTATTAGTCATGTTAAATAGCTCGTCGAGGTCATTCTGTGGTCAAATTTTGAAGGTATTTGGAGATAATTTGCCGAAGTTACGGAGGTTCAAAGCTTGAAAAGTCACGAAAGATGTGTGTTTGAGCACATATATTACTCGGTTTCTAGAAAACTCACCAAGATAGAGTGAACCTTATTAGTCATGTTAAATAGCTCGTCGAGGTCATTCTGTGGTCAAATTTTGAAGGTATTTGGAGATTATTTGCCGAAGTTACGGAGGTTCAAAGCTTGAAAAGTCACGAAAGATGTGTGTTTGAGCACATAAATTACTCGGTTTCTAGAAAACTCACCAAGATAAAGTGAACCTTATTAGTCATGTTAAAGAGCTCGTCGAGGTGATTCTGTGGTCAAATTTTGAAGGTATTTGAAGCACATTTGCCGAAGTTACGGAGGTTCAAAGCTTGAAAAGTCACGAAAGATGTGTGTTTGTGCACATAAATTACTCAGTTTCTAGAAAATCACCAAGATAGAGTGAACCTTATTAGTCATGTTAAATAGCTCGTCGAGGTCATTCTGTGTTCAAATTTTGAAGGTATTTGGAGATAACTTGCCGAAGTTACGGAGGTTCAAAGCTTGAAAAGTCACGAAAGATGTGTGTTTGAGCACATAAATTACTCGGTTTCTAGAAAACTCACTAAGATAGAGTGAACCTTATTAGTCATGTTAAAGAGCTCGTCGTGGTGATTCTGTGGTCAAATTTTGAAGGTATTTGGAGATAATTTGCCGAAGTTACGAAGGTTCAAAGCTTGAAAAGTCACGAAAGATGTGTGTTTGAGCACATATATTACTCGGTTTCTAGAAAACTCACCAAGATAAAGTGAACCTTATTAGTCATGTTAAAGAGCTCGTCGAGGTCATTCTGTGGTCAAATTTTGAAGGTATTTGGAGATAATTTGCCGAAGTTACGGAGGTTCAAAGCTTGAAAAGTCACGAAAGATGTGTGTTTGAGCACATATATTACTCGGTTTCTAGAAAACTCACCAAGATAGAGTGAACCTTATTAGTCATGTTAAATAGCTCGTCGAGGTCATTCTGTGGTCAAATTTTGAAGGTATTTGGAGATAATTTGCCGAAGTTACGGAGGTTCAAAGCTTGAAAAGTCACGAAAGATGTGTGTTTGAGCACATAAATTACTCGGTTTCTAGAAAACTCACCAAGATAAAGTGAACCTTATTAGTCATGTTAAAGAGCTCGTCGAGGTGATTCTGTGGTCAAATTTTGAAGGTATTTGAAGCACATTTGCCGAAGTTACGGAGGTTCAAAGCTTGAAAAGTCACGAAAGATGTGTGTTTGTGCACATAAATTACTCAGTTTCTAGAAAATCACCAAGATAGAGTGAACCTTATTAGTCATGTTAAATAGCTCGTCGAGGTCATTCTGTGGTCAAATTTTGAAGGTATTTGGAGATAATTTGCCGAAGTTACAGAGGTTCAATGCATGAAAAGTCACGAAGGATGTGTGTTTGAGCACATAAATTACTCGGTTTCTAGAAAACTCACTAAGATAGAGTGAACCTTATTAGTCATGTTAAAGAGCTAGTCGATGTCATTCTGTGGTCAAATTTTGAAGGTATTTGGAGATAATTTGCCGAAGTTACGGAGGTTCAAAGCTTGAAAAGTCACGAAAGATGTGTGTTTGAGCACATAAATTACTCGGTTTCTAGAAAACTCACCAAGATAAAGTGAACCTTATTAGTCATGTTAAAGAGCTCGTCGAGGTGATTCTGTGGTCAAATTTTGAAGGTATTTGAAGCACATTTGCCGAAGCTACGGAGGTTGAAATCTTGAAAAGTCACGAAAGATGTGTGTTTGAGCACATCAATTACTCGGTTTCTAGAAAACTCACCCAGATGGACATAAGCATTATTAGTTATGTTAAAGAGCTCGTCGTGGTGATTCTGTGGTCAAATTTTGAAGGTATTTGGAGATAATTTGCCGAAGTTACGGAGGTTCAAAGCTTGAAAAGTCACGAAAGATAAGTGTTTGAGCACATAAATTACTCGGTTTCTAGAAAACTCACCAAGATAAAGTGAACCTTATTAGTCATGTTAAAGAGCTCGTCGAGGTCATTCTGTGGTCAAATTTTGAAGGTATTTGGAGATAATTTGTCGAAGTTACGGAGGTTCA
Source organism: Euwallacea fornicatus (assembly GCF_040115645.1). Lineage (NCBI taxonomy): Eukaryota > Metazoa > Arthropoda > Insecta > Coleoptera > Curculionidae > Euwallacea > Euwallacea fornicatus. The sequence continues at coordinate 128,619 of NW_027096086.1, read as the reverse complement.
AAACTTGAAAAGTCACGAAAGATGTGTGTTTGAGCACATAAATTACTCGGTTTCTAGAAAACTCACCAAGATAGAGTGAACCTTATTAGTCATGTTAAATAGCTCGTCGAGGTCATTCTGTGGTCAAATTTTGAAGGTATTTGAAGCACATTTGCCGAAGCTACGGAGGTTCAAATCTTGAAAAGTCACGAAAGATGTGTGTTTGAGCACATAAATTACTCGGTTTCTAGAAAACTCACCAAGATAGAGTGAACCTTATTAGTCATGTTAAAGAGCCCGTCGAGGTGATTCTGTGGTCAAATTTTGAAGGTAATTGAAGCACATTTGCCGAAGCTACGGAGGTTCAAATCTTGAAAAGTCACGAAAGATGTGTGTTTGAGCACATAAATTACTCGGTTTCTAGAAAACTCACCCAGATGGACTTAAGCATTATTAGTCATGTTAAAGAGCTCGTCGAGGTCATTCTGTGGTCAAATTTTGAAGGTATTTGGAGATAATTTGTCGAAGTTACGGAGGTTCAAAACTTGAAAAGTCACGAAAGATGTGTGTTTGAGCACATAAATTACTCGGTTTCTAGAAAACTCACCAAGATAGAGTGAACCTTATTAGTCATGTTAAATAGCTCGTCGAGGTCATTCTGTGGTCAAATTTTGAAGGTATTTGAAGCACATTTGCCGAAGCTACGGAGGTTCAAATCTTGAAAAGTCACGAAAGATGTGTGTTTGAGCACATAAATTACTCGGTTTCTAGAAAACTCACCAAGATAGAGTGAACCTTATTAGTCATGTTAAAGAGCCCGTCGAGGTGATTCTGTGGTCAAATTTTGAAGGTAATTGAAGCACATTTGCCGAAGCTACGGAGGTTCAAATCTTGAAAAGTCACGAAAGATGTGTGTTTGAGCACATAAATTACTCGGTTTCTAGAAAACTCACCCAGATGGACTTAAGCATTATTAGTCATGTTAAAGAGCTCGTCGAGGTCATTCTGTGGTCAAATTTTGAAGGTATTTGGAGATAATTTGTCGAAGTTACGGAGGTTCAAAACTTGAAAAGTCACGAAAGATGTGTGTTTGAGCACATCAATTACTCGGTTTCTAGAAAACTCACCCAGATGGACATAAGCATTATTAGTTATGTTAAAGAGCTCGTCGTGGTGATTCTGTGGTCAAATTTTGAAGGTATTTGGAGATAATTTGCCGAAGTTACAGAGGTTCAATGCATGAAAAGTCACGAAGGATGTGTGTTTGAGCACATAAATTACTCGGTTTCTAGAAAACTCACTAAGATAGAGTGAACCTTATTAGTCATGTTAAAGAGCTAGTCGATGTCATTCTGTGGTCAAATTTTGAAGGTATTTGGAGATAATTTGCCGAAGTTACGGAGGTTCAAAGCTTGAAAAGTCACGAAAGATGTGTGTTTGAGCACATAAATTACTCGGTTTCTAGAAAACTCACCAAGATAGAGTGAACCTTATTAGTCATGTTAAAGAGCCCGTCGAGGTGATTCTGTGGTCAAATTTTGAAGGTAATTGAAGCACATTTGCCGAAGCTACGGAGGTTCAAATCTTGAAAAGTCACGAAAGATGTGTGTTTGAGCACATAAATTACTCGGTTTCTAGAAAACTCACCCAGATGGACTTAAGCATTATTAGTCATGTTAAAGAGCTCGTCGAGGTCATTCTGTGGTCAAATTTTGAAGGTATTTGGAGATAATTTGTCGAAGTTACGGAGGTTCAAAACTTGCAAAGTCACGAAAGATGTGTGTTTGAGCACATAAATTACTCGGTTTCTAGAAAACTCACCCAGATGGACTTAAGCATTATTAGTCATGTTAAAGAGCTCGTCGAGGTCATTCTGTGGTCAAATTTTGAAGGTATTTGGAGATAATTTGTCGAAGTTACGGAGGTTCAAAACTTGAAAAGTCACGAAAGATGTGTGTTTGAGCACATCAATTACTCGGTTTCTAGAAAACTCACCCAGATGGACATAAGCATTATTAGTTATATTAAAGAGCTCGTCGTGGTGATTCTGTGGTCAAATTTTGAAGGTATTTGGAGATAATTTGCCGAAGTTACAGAGGTTCAATGCATGAAAAGTCACGAAGGATGTGTGTTTGAGCACATAAATTACTCGGTTTCTAGAAAACTCACTAAGATAGAGTGAACCTTATTAGTCATGTTAAAGAGCTAGTCGATGTCATTCTGTGGTCAAATTTTGAAGGTATTTGGAGATAATTTGCCGAAGTTACGGAGGTTCAAAGCTTGAAAAGTCACGAAAGATGTGTGTTTGAGCACATAAATTACTCGGTTTCTAGAAAACTCACCAAGATAGAGTGAACCTTATTAGTCATGTTAAAGAGCCCGTCGAGGTGATTCTGTGGTCAAATTTTGAAGGTAATTGAAGCACATTTGCCGAAGCTACGGAGGTTCAAATCTTGAAAAGTCACGAAAGATGTGTGTTTGAGCACATAAATTACTCGGTTTCTAGAAAACTCACCCAGATGGACTTAAGCATTATTAGTCATGTTAAAGAGCTCGTCGAGGTCATTCTGTGGTCAAATTTTGAAGGTATTTGGAGATAATTTGTCGAAGTTACGGAGGTTCAAAACTTGAAAAGTCACGAAAGATGTGTGTTTGAGCACATAAATTACTCGGTTTCTAGAAAACTCACCCAGATGGACTTAAGCATTATTAGTCATGTTAAAGAGCTCGTCGAGGTCATTCTGTGGTCAAATTTTGAAGGTATTTGGAGATAATTTGTCGAAGTTACGGAGGTTCAAAACTTGAAAAGTCACGAAAGATGTGTGTTTGAGCACATAAATTACTCGGTTTCTAGAAAACTCACCCAGATGGACTTAAGCATTATTAGTCATGTTAAAGAGCCCGTCGAGGTGATTCTGTGGTCAAATTTTGAAGGTAATTGAAGCACATTTGCCGAAGCTACGGAGGTTCAAATCTTGAAAAGTCACGAAAGATGTGTGTTTGAGCATATAAATTACTCGGTTTCTAGAAAACTCACCCAGATGGACTTAAGCATTATTAGTCATGTTAAAGAGCCCGTCGAGGTGATTCTGTGGTCAAATTTTGAAGGTAATTGAAGCACATTTGCCGAAGCTACGGAGGTTCAAATCTTGAAAAGTCACGAAAGATGTGTGTTTGAGCACATAAATTACTCGGTTTCTAGAAAACTCACCCAGATGGACTTAAGCATTATTAGTCATGTTAAAGAGCTCGTCGATGTCATTCTGTGGTCAAATTTTGAAGGTATTTGGAGATAATTTGTCGAAGTTACGGAGGTTCAAAACTTGAAAAGTCACGAAAGATGTGTGTTTGAGCACATCAATTACTCGGTTTCTAGAAAACTCACCCAGATGGACATAAGCATTATTAGTCATGTTAAAGAGCTCGTCGATGTCATTCTGTGGTCAAATTTTGAAGGTATTTGGAGATAATTTGCCGAAGTTACGGAGGTTCAAAGCTTGAAAAGTCACGAAAGATGTGTGTTTGAGCACATAAATTACTCGGTTTCTAGAAAACTCACCAAGATAAAGTGAACCTTATTAGTCATGTTAAAGAGCTCGTCGTGGTGATTCTGTGGTCAAATTTTGAAGGTATTTGGAGATAATTTGCCGAAGTTACGAAGGTTCAAAGCTTGAAAAGTCACGAAAGATGTGTGTTTGAGCACATCAATTACTCGGTTTCTAGAAAACTCACCCAGATGGACTTAAGCATTATTAGTCATGTTAAAGAGCTCGTCGTGGTGATTCTGTGGTCAAATTTTGAAGGTATTTGGAGATAATTTGCCGAAGTTACGGAGGTTCAAAGCTTGAAAAGTCACGAAAGATAAGTGTTTGAGCACATAAATTACTCGGTTTCTAGAAAACTCACCAAGATAAAGTGAACCTTATTAGTCATGTTAAAGAGCTCGTCGAGGTCATTCTGTGTTCAAATTTTGAAGGTATTTGGAGATAACTTGCCGAAGTTACGGAGGTTCAAAGCTTGAAAAGTCACGAAAGATGTGTGTTTGAGCACATAAATTACTCGGTTTCTAGAAAACTCACTAAGATAGAGTGAACCTTATTAGTCATGTTAAAGAGCTAGTCGAGGTCATTCTGTGGTCAAATTTTGAAGGTATTTGGAGATAATTTGCCGAAGTTACGGAGGTTCAAAGCTTGAAAAGTCACGAAAGATGTGTGTTTGAGCACATAAATTACTCGGTTTCTAGAAAACTCACTAAAATAGAGTGAACCTTATTAGGCATGTTAAAGAGCTCGTCGTGGTGATTCTGTGGTCAAATTTTGAAGGTATTTGGAGATAATTTGCCGAAGTTACGAAGGTTCAAAGCTTGAAAAGTCACGAAAGATGTGTGTTTGAGCACATAAATTACTCGGTTTCTAGAAAACTCACTAAAATAGAGTGAACCTTATTAGGCATGTTAAAGAGCTCGTCGTGGTGATTCTGTGGTCAAATTTTGAAGGTATTTGGAGATAATTTGCCGAAGTTACGGAGGTTCAAAGCTTGAAAAGTCACGAAAGATAAGTGTTTGAGCACATAAATTACTCGGTTTCTAGAAAACTCACCAAGATAAAGTGAACCTTATTAGTCATGTTAAAGAGCTCGTCGAGGTCATTCTGTGTTCAAATTTTGAAGGTATTTGGAGATAACTTGCCGAAGTTACGGAGGTTCAAAGCTTGAAAAGTCACGAAAGATGTGTGTTTGAGCACATAAATTACTCGGTTTCTAGAAAACTCACTAAGATAGAGTGAACCTTATTAGTCATGTTAAAGAGCTAGTCGAGGTCATTCTGTGGTCAAATTTTGAAGGTATTTGGAGATAATTTGCCGAAGTTACGGAGGTTCAAAGCTTGAAAAGTCACGAAAGATGTGTGTTTGAGCACATAAATTACTCGGTTTCTAGAAAACTCACTAAGATAGAGTGAACCTTATTAGGCATGTTAAAGAGCTCGTCGTGGTGATTCTGTGGTCAAATTTTGAAGGTATTTGGAGATAATTTGCCGAAGTTACGAAGGTTCAAAGCTTGAAAAGTCACGAAAGATGTGTGTTTGAGCACATATATTACTCGGTTTCTAGAAAACTCACCAAGATATTGTGAACCTTATTAGGCATGTTAAAGAGCTCGTCGAGGTCATTTTGTGGTCAAATTTTGAAGGTATTTGAAGAGAATTTGCCGAAGTTACAGAGGTTCAAAGCATGAAAAGTCACGAAAGATGTGTGTTTGAGCACATAAATTACTCGGTTTCTAGAAAACTCACCCAGATGGACTTAAGCATTATTAGTCATGTTAAAGAGCTCGTCGAGGTCATTCTGTGGTCAAATTTTGAAGGTATTTGAAGCACATTTGCCGAAGCTACGGAGGTTCAAATCTTGAAAAGTCACGAAAGATGTGTGTTTGAGCACATCAATTACTCGGTTTCTAGAAAACTCACCAAGATAGAGTGAACCTTATTAGGCATGTTAAAGAGCTCGTCGAGGTCATTCTGTGGTCAAATTTTGAAGATATTTGGAGATAATTTGCCGAAGTTACAGAGGTTCAAAGCATGAAAAGTCACGAAGGATATGTGTTTGAGCACATAAATTACTCGGTTTCTAGTAAACTCACCAAGATAAAGTGAACCTTATTAGTCATGTTAAAGAGCTCGTCGTGGTGATTCTGTGGTCAAATTTTGAAGGTATTTGGAGATACTTTGCCGAAGTTACGAAGGTTCAAAGCTTGAAAAGTCACGAAAGATGTGTGTTTGAGCACATAAATTACTCGGTTTCTAGAAAACTCACCAAGATAGAGTGAACCTTATTAGGCATGTTAAAGAGCTCGTCGAGGTCATTTTGTGGTCAAATTTTGAAGGTATTTGAAGATAATTTGCCGAAGTTACAGAGGTTCAAAGCATGAAAAGTCACGAAAGATGTGTGTTTGAGCACATAAATTACTCGGTTTCTAGAAAACTCACCAAGATAAAGTGAACCTTATTAGTCATGTTAAAGAGCTCGTCGAGGTCATTCTGTGTTCAAATTTTGAAGGTATTTGGAGATAATTTGCCGAAGTTACGGAGGTTCAAAGCTTGAAAAGTCACGAAAGATGTGTGTTTGAGCACATAAATTACTCGGTTTCTAGAAAACTCACCAAGATAAAGTGAACCTTATTAGGCATGTTAAAGAGCTCGTCGAGGTGATTCTGTGGTCAAATTTTGAAGGTATTTGGAGATAATTTGCCGAAGTTACAGAGGTTCAAAGCATGAAAAGTCACGAAGGATATGTGTTTGAGCACATAAATTACTCGGTTTCTAGAAAACTCACTAAGATAGAGTGAACCTTATTAGTCATGTCAAAGAGCTAGTCGATGTCATTCTGTGGTCAAATTTTGAAGGTATTTGAAGATAATTTGCCGAAGTTACAGAGGTTCAAAGCATGAAAAGTCACGAAGGATATGTGTTTGAGCACATAAATTACTCGGTTTCTAGTAAACTCACCAAGATAAAGTGAACCTTATTAGTCATGTTAAAGAGCTCGTCGTGGTGATTCTGTGGTCAAATTTTGAAGGTATTTGGAGATAATTTGCCGAAGTTACGAAGGTTCAAAGCTTGAAAAGTCACGAAAGATGTGTGTTTGAGCACATATATTACTCGGTTTCTAGAAAACTCACCAAGATAGAGTGAACCTTATTAGGCATGTTAAAGAGCTCGTCGTGGTGATTCTGTGGTCAAATTTTGAAGGTATTTGGAGATAATTTGCCGAAGTTACGAAGGTTCAAAGCTTGAAAAGTCACGAAAGATGTGTGTTTGAGCACATATATTACTCGGTTTCTAGAAAACTCACCAAGATAGAGTGAACCTTATTAGGCATGTTAAAGAGCTCGTCGAGGTCATTTTGTGGTCAAATTTTGAAGGTATTTGAAGATAATTTGCCGAAGTTACAGAGGTTCAAAGCATGAAAAGTCACGAAGGATATGTGTTTGAGCACATAAATTACTCGGTTTCTAGAAAACTCACTAAGATAGAGTGAACCTTATTAGTCATGTCAAAGAGCTAGTCGATGTCATTCTGTGGTCAAATTTTGAAGGTATTTGAAGATAATTTGCCGAAGTTACAGAGGTTCAAAGCATGAAAAGTCACGAAGGATATGTGTTTGAGCACATAAATTACTCGGTTTCTAGTAAACTCACCAAGATAAAGTGAACCTTATTAGTCATGTTAAAGAGCTCGTCGTGGTGATTCTGTGGTCAAATTTTGAAGGTATTTGGAGATAATTTGCCGAAGTTACGAAGGTTCAAAGCTTGAAAAGTCACGAAAGATGTGTGTTTGAGCACATAAATTACTCGGTTTCTAGAAAACTCACTAAGATAGAGTGAACCTTATTAGTCATGTTAAAGAGCTCGTCGAGGTCATTCTGTGTTCAAATTTTGAAGGTATTTGGAGATAATTTGCCGAAGTTACGGAGGTTCAAAGCTTGAAAAGTCACGAAAGATGTGTGTTTGAGCACATAAATTACTCGGTTTCTAGAAAACTCACCCAGATGGACTTAAGCATTATTAGTCATGTTAAAGAGCTCGTCGAGGTGATTCTGTGGTCAAATTTTGAAGGTATTTGGAGATAATTTGCCGAAGTTACGAAGGTTCAAAGCTTGAAAAGTCACGAAAGATGTGTGTTTGAGCACATCAATTACTCGGTTTCTAGAAAACTCACCAAGATAAAGTGAACCTTATTAGTCATGTTAAAGAGCTCGTCGAGGTGATTCTGTGGTCAAATTTTGAAGGTATTTGAAGCACATTTGCCGAAGTTACGGAGGTTCAAAGCTTGAAAAGTCACGAAAGATGTGTGTTTGAGCACATAAATTACTCGGTTTCTAGAAAACTCACCAAGATAGAGTGAACCTTATTAGGCATGTTAAAGAGCTCGTCGTGGTGATTCTGTGGTCAAATTTTGAAGGTATTTGGAGATAATTTGCCGAAGTTACGAAGGTTCAAAGCTTGAAAAGTCACGAAAGATGTGTGTTTGAGCACATATATTACTCGGTTTCTAGAAAACTCACCAAGATAGAGTGAACCTTATTAGGCATGTTAAAGAGCTCGTCGAGGTCATTTTGTGGTCAAATTTTGAAGGTATTTGAAGATAATTTGCCGAAGTTACAGAGGTTCAAAGCATGAAAAGTCACGAAGGATATGTGTTTGAGCACATAAATTACTCGGTTTCTAGAAAACTCACCAAGATAAAGTTAACCTTATTAGTCATGTTAAAGAGCTCGTCGTGGTGATTCTGTGGTCAAATTTTGAAGGTATTTGGAGATAATTTGCCGAAGTTACGAAGGTTCAAAGCTTGAAAAGTCACGAAAGATTTGTGTTTGAGCACATAAATTACTCGGTTTCTAGAAAACTCACTAAGATGGAGTGAACCTTATTAGTCATGTTAAAGAGCTCGTCGAGGTCATTCTGTGTTCAAATTTTGAAGGTATTTGGAGATAATTTGCCGAAGTTACGGAGGTTCAAAGCTTGAAAAGTCACGAAAGATGTGTGTTTGAGCACATAAATTACTCGGTTTCTAGAAAACTCACCCAGATGGACTTAAGCATTATTAGTCATGTTAAAGAGCTCGTCGAGGTGATTCTGTGGTCAAATTTTGAAGGTATTTGGAGATAATTTGCCGAAGTTACGAAGGTTCAAAGCTTGAAAAGTCACGAAAGATGTGTGTTTGAGCACATATATTACTCGGTTTCTAGAAAACTCACCAAGATAGAGTGAACCTTATTAGGCATGTTAAAGAGCTCGTCGAGGTCATTTTGTGGTCAAATTTTGAAGGTATTTGAAGATAATTTGCCGAAGTTACAGAGGTTCAAAGCATGAAAAGTCACGAAGGATATGTGTTTGAGCACATAAATTACTCGGTTTCTAGAAAACTCACCAAGATAAAGTTAACCTTATTAGTCATGTTAAAGAGCTCGTCGTGGTGATTCTGTGGTCAAATTTTGAAGGTATTTGGAGATAATTTGCCGAAGTTACGAAGGTTCAAAGCTTGAAAAGTCACGAAAGATTTGTGTTTGAGCACATAAATTACTCGGTTTCTAGAAAACTCACTAAGATGGAGTGAACCTTATTAGTCATGTTAAAGAGCTCGTCGAGGTCATTCTGTGTTCAAATTTTGAAGGTATTTGGAGATAATTTGCCGAAGTTACGGAGGTTCAAAGCTTGAAAAGTCACGAAAGATGTGTGTTTGAGCACATAAATTACTCGGTTTCTAGAAAACTCACCCAGATGGACTTAAGCATTATTAGTCATGTTAAAGAGCTCGTCGAGGTGATTCTGTGGTCAAATTTTGAAGGTATTTGGAGATAATTTGCCGAAGTTACGAAGGTTCAAAGCTTGAAAAGTCACGAAAGATGTGTGTTTGAGCACATAAATTACTCGGTTTCTAGAAAACTCACTAAAATAGAGTGAACCTTATTAGGCATGTTAAAGAGCTCGTCGTGGTGATTCTGTGGTCAAATTTTGAAGGTATTTGAAGCACATTTGCCGAAGTTACGGAGGTTCAAAGCTTGAAAAGTCACGAAAGATGTGTGTTTGAGCACATAAATTACTCGGTTTCTAGAAAACTCACTAAAATAGAGTGAACCTTATTAGGCATGTTAAAGAGCTCGTCGTGGTGATTCTGTGGTCAAATTTTGAAGGTATTTGGAGATAATTTGCCGAAGTTACGGAGGTTCAAAGCTTGAAAAGTCACGAAAGATAAGTGTTTGAGCACATAAATTACTCGGTTTCTAGAAAACTCACCAAGATAAAGTGAACCTTATTAGTCATGTTAAAGAGCTCGTCGAGGTCATTCTGTGTTCAAATTTTGAAGGTATTTGGAGATAACTTGCCGAAGTTACGGAGGTTCAAAGCTTGAAAAGTCACGAAAGATGTGTGTTTGAGCACATAAATTACTCGGTTTCTAGAAAACTCACTAAGATAGAGTGAACCTTATTAGGCATGTTAAAGAGCTCGTCGTGGTGATTCTGTGGTCAAATTTTGAAGGTATTTGGAGATAATTTGCCGAAGTTACGAAGGTTCAAAGCTTGAAAAGTCACGAAAGATGTGTGTTTGAGCACATATATTACTCGGTTTCTAGAAAACTCACCAAGATATTGTGAACCTTATTAGGCATGTTAAAGAGCTCGTCGAGGTCATTTTGTGGTCAAATTTTGAAGGTATTTGAAGATAATTTGCCGAAGTTACAGAGGTTCAAAGCATGAAAAGTCACGAAAGATGTGTGTTTGAGCACATAAATTACTCGGTTTCTAGAAAACTCACCCAGATGGACTTAAGCATTATTAGTCATGTTAAAGAGCTCGTCGAGGTCATTCTGTGGTCAAATTTTGAAGGTATTTGAAGCACATTTGCCGAAGCTACGGAGGTTCAAATCTTGAAAAGTCACGAAAGATGTGTGTTTGAGCACATCAATTACTCGGTTTCTAGAAAACTCACCAAGATAGAGTGAACCTTATTAGGCATGTTAAAGAGCTCGTCGAGGTCATTCTGTGGTCAAATTTTGAAGATATTTGGAGATAATTTGCCGAAGTTACAGAGGTTCAAAGCATGAAAAGTCACGAAGGATATGTGTTTGAGCACATAAATTACTCGGTTTCTAGTAAACTCACCAAGATAAAGTGAACCTTATTAGTCATGTTAAAGAGCTCGTCGTGGTGATTCTGTGGTCAAATTTTGAAGGTATTTGGAGATAATTTGCCGAAGTTACGAAGGTTCAAAGCTTGAAAAGTCACGAAAGATGTGTGTTTGAGCACATAAATTACTCGGTTTCTAGAAAACTCACCAAGATAGAGTGAACCTTATTAGGCATGTTAAAGAGCTCGTCGAGGTCATTTTGTGGTCAAATTTTGAAGGTATTTGAAGATAATTTGCCGAAGTTACAGAGGTTCAAAGCATGAAAAGTCACGAAAGATGTGTGTTTGAGCACATAAATTACTCGGTTTCTAGAAAACTCACCAAGATAAAGTGAACCTTATTAGTCATGTTAAAGAGCTCGTCGAGGTCATTCTGTGTTCAAATTTTGAAGGTATTTGGAGATAATTTGCCGAAGTTACGGAGGTTCAAAGCTTGAAAAGTCACGAAAGATGTGTGTTTGAGCACATAAATTACTCGGTTTCTAGAAAACTCACCAAGATAAAGTGAACCTTATTAGGCATGTTAAAGAGCTCGTCGAGGTGATTCTGTGGTCAAATTTTGAAGGTATTTGGAGATAATTTGCCGAAGTTACAGAGGTTCAAAGCATGAAAAGTCACGAAGGATATGTGTTTGAGCACATAAATTACTCGGTTTCTAGAAAACTCACTAAGATAGAGTGAACCTTATTAGTCATGTCAAAGAGCTAGTCGATGTCATTCTGTGGTCAAATTTTGAAGGTATTTGAAGATAATTTGCCGAAGTTACAGAGGTTCAAAGCATGAAAAGTCACGAAGGATATGTGTTTGAGCACATAAATTACTCGGTTTCTAGTAAACTCACCAAGATAAAGTGAACCTTATTAGTCATGTTAAAGAGCTCGTCGTGGTGATTCTGTGGTCAAATTTTGAAGGTATTTGGAGATAATTTGCCGAAGTTACGAAGGTTCAAAGCTTGAAAAGTCACGAAAGATGTGTGTTTGAGCACATATATTACTCGGTTTCTAGAAAACTCACCAAGATAGAGTGAACCTTATTAGGCATGTTAAAGAGCTCGTCGTGGTGATTCTGTGGTCAAATTTTGAAGGTATTTGGAGATAATTTGCCGAAGTTACGAAGGTTCAAAGCTTGAAAAGTCACGAAAGATGTGTGTTTGAGCACATATATTACTCGGTTTCTAGAAAACTCACCAAGATAGAGTGAACCTTATTAGGCATGTTAAAGAGCTCGTCGAGGTCATTTTGTGGTCAAATTTTGAAGGTATTTGAAGATAATTTGCCGAAGTTACAGAGGTTCAAAGCATGAAAAGTCACGAAGGATATGTGTTTGAGCACATAAATTACTCGGTTTCTAGAAAACTCACTAAGATAGAGTGAACCTTATTAGTCATGTCAAAGAGCTAGTCGATGTCATTCTGTGGTCAAATTTTGAAGGTATTTGAAGATAATTTGCCGAAGCTACAGAGGTTCAAAGCATGAAAAGTCACGAAGGATATGTGTTTGAGCACATAAATTACTCGGTTTCTAGTAAACTCACCAAGATAAAGTGAACCTTATTAGTCATGTTAAAGAGCTCGTCGTGGTGATTCTGTGGTCAAATTTTGAAGGTATTTGGAGATAATTTGCCGAAGTTACGAAGGTTCAAAGCTTGAAAAGTCACGAAAGATGTGTGTTTGAGCACATAAATTACTCGGTTTCTAGAAAACTCACTAAGATAGAGTGAACCTTATTAGTCATGTTAAAGAGCTCGTCGAGGTCATTCTGTGTTCAAATTTTGAAGGTATTTGGAGATAATTTGCCGAAGTTACGGAGGTTCAAAGCTTGAAAAGTCACGAAAGATGTGTGTTTGAGCACATAAATTACTCGGTTTCTAGAAAACTCACCCAGATGGACTTAAGCATTATTAGTCATGTTAAAGAGCTCGTCGAGGTGATTCTGTGGTCAAATTTTGAAGGTATTTGGAGATAATTTGCCGAAGTTACGAAGGTTCAAAGCTTGAAAAGTCACGAAAGATGTGTGTTTGAGCACATCAATTACTCGGTTTCTAGAAAACTCACCAAGATAAAGTGAACCTTATTAGTCATGTTAAAGAGCTCGTCGAGGTGATTCTGTGGTCAAATTTTGAAGGTATTTGAAGCACATTTGCCGAAGTTACGGAGGTTCAAAGCTTGAAAAGTCACGAAAGATGTGTGTTTGAGCACATAAATTACTCGGTTTCTAGAAAACTCACCAAGATAGAGTGAACCTTATTAGGCATGTTAAAGAGCTCGTCGTGGTGATTCTGTGGTCAAATTTTGAAGGTATTTGGAGATAATTTGCCGAAGTTACGAAGGTTCAAAGCTTGAAAAGTCACGAAAGATGTGTGTTTGAGCACATATATTACTCGGTTTCTAGAAAACTCACCAAGATAGAGTGAACCTTATTAGGCATGTTAAAGAGCTCGTCGAGGTCATTTTGTGGTCAAATTTTGAAGGTATTTGAAGATAATTTGCCGAAGTTACAGAGGTTCAAAGCATGAAAAGTCACGAAGGATATGTGTTTGAGCACATAAATTACTCGGTTTCTAGAAAACTCACCAAGATAAAGTTAACCTTATTAGTCATGTTAAAGAGCTCGTCGTGGTGATTCTGTGGTCAAATTTTGAAGGTATTTGGAGATAATTTGCCGAAGTTACGAAGGTTCAAAGCTTGAAAAGTCACGAAAGATGTGTGTTTGAGCACATAAATTACTCGGTTTCTAGAAAACTCACTAAGATGGAGTGAACCTTATTAGTCATGTTAAAGAGCTCGTCGAGGTCATTCTGTGTTCAAATTTTGAAGGTATTTGGAGATAATTTGCCGAAGTTACGGAGGTTCAAAGCTTGAAAAGTCACGAAAGATGTGTGTTTGAGCACATAAATTACTCGGTTTCTAGAAAACTCACCCAGATGGACTTAAGCATTATTAGTCATGTTAAAGAGCTCGTCGAGGTGATTCTGTGGTCAAATTTTGAAGGTATTTGGAGATAATTTGCCGAAGTTACGAAGGTTCAAAGCTTGAAAAGTCACGAAAGATGTGTGTTTGAGCACATAAATTACTCGGTTTCTAGAAAACTCACTAAAATAGAGTGAACCTTATTAGGCATGTTAAAGAGCTCGTCGTGGTGATTCTGTGGTCAAATTTTGAAGGTATTTGAAGCACATTTGCCGAAGTTACGGAGGTTCAAAGCTTGAAAAGTCACGAAAGATGTGTGTTTGAGCACATAAATTACTCGGTTTCTAGAAAACTCACTAAAATAGAGTGAACCTTATTAGGCATGTTAAAGAGCTCGTCGTGGTGATTCTGTGGTCAAATTTTGAAGGTATTTGGAGATAATTTGCCGAAGTTACGAAGGTTCAAAGCTTGAAAAGTCACGAAAGATGTGTGTTTGAGCACATCAATTAGTCGGTTTCTAGAAAACTCACCCAGATGGACTTAAGCATTATTAGTCATGTTAAAGAGCTCGTCGTGGTGATTCTGTGGTCAAATTTTGAAGGTATTTGGAGATAATTTGCCGAAGTTACGGAGGTTCAAAGCTTGAAAAGTCACGAAAGATAAGTGTTTGAGCACATAAATTACTCGGTTTCTAGAAAACTCACCAAGATAAAGTGAACCTTATTAGTCATGTTAAAGAGCTCGTCGAGGTCATTCTGTGTTCAAATTTTGAAGGTATTTGGAGATAACTTGCCGAAGTTACGGAGGTTCAAAGCTTGAAAAGTCACGAAAGATGTGTGTTTGAGCACATAAATTACTCGGTTTCTAGAAAACTCACTAAGATAGAGTGAACCTTATTAGGCATGTTAAAGAGCTCGTCGTGGTGATTCTGTGGTCAAATTTTGAAGGTATTTGGAGATAATTTGCCGAAGTTACGAAGGTTCAAAGCTTGAAAAGTCACGAAAGATGTGTGTTTGAGCACATATATTACTCGGTTTCTAGAAAACTCACCAAGATATTGTGAACCTTATTAGGCATGTTAAAGAGCTCGTCGAGGTCATTTTGTGGTCAAATTTTGAAGGTATTTGAAGATAATTTGCCGAAGTTACAGAGGTTCAAAGCATGAAAAGTCACGAAAGATGTGTGTTTGAGCACATAAATTACTCGGTTTCTAGAAAACTCACCCAGATGGACTTAAGCATTATTAGTCATGTTAAAGAGCTCGTCGAGGTCATTCTGTGGTCAAATTTTGAAGGTATTTGAAGCACATTTGCCGAAGCTACGGAGGTTCAAATCTTGAAAAGTCACGAAAGATGTGTGTTTGAGCACATCAATTACTCGGTTTCTAGAAAACTCACCAAGATAGAGTGAACCTTATTAGGCATGTTAAAGAGCTCGTCGAGGTCATTCTGTGGTCAAATTTTGAAGATATTTGGAGATAATTTGCCGAAGTTACAGAGGTTCAAAGCATGAAAAGTCACGAAGGATATGTGTTTGAGCACATAAATTACTCGGTTTCTAGTAAACTCACCAAGATAAAGTGAACCTTATTAGTCATGTTAAAGAGCTCGTCGTGGTGATTCTGTGGTCAAATTTTGAAGGTATTTGGAGATAATTTGCCGAAGTTACGAAGGTTCAAAGCTTGAAAAGTCACGAAAGATGTGTGTTTGAGCACATAAATTACTCGGTTTCTAGAAAACTCACCAAGATAGAGTGAACCTTATTAGGCATGTTAAAGAGCTCGTCGTGGTGATTCTGTGGTCAAATTTTGAAGGTATTTGGAGATAATTTGCCGAAGTTACGAAGGTTCAAAGCTTGAAAAGTCACGAAAGATGTGTGTTTGAGCACATATATTACTCGGTTTCTAGAAAACTCACCAAGATATTGTGAACCTTATTAGGCATGTTAAAGAGCTCGTCGAGGTCATTTTGTGGTCAAATTTTGAAGGTATTTGAAGATAATTTGCCGAAGTTACAGAGGTTCAAAGCATGAAAAGTCACGAAAGATGTGTGTTTGAGCACATAAATTACTCGGTTTCTAGAAAACTCACCAAGATAAAGTGAACCTTATTAGTCATGTTAAAGAGCTCGTCGAGGTCATTCTGTGTTCAAATTTTGAAGGTATTTGGAGATAATTTGCCGAAGTTACGGAGGTTCAAAGCTTGAAAAGTCACGAAAGATGTGTGTTTGAGCACATAAATTACTCGGTTTCTAGAAAACTCACCAAGATAAAGTGAACCTTATTAGGCATGTTAAAGAGCTCGTCGAGGTGATTCTGTGGTCAAATTTTGAAGGTATTTGGAGATAATTTGCCGAAGTTACAGAGGTTCAAAGCATGAAAAGTCACGAAGGATATGTGTTTGAGCACATAAATTACTCGGTTTCTAGAAAACTCACTAAGATAGAGTGAACCTTATTAGTCATGTCAAAGAGCTAGTCGATGTCATTCTGTGGTCAAATTTTGAAGGTATTTGAAGATAATTTGCCGAAGTTACAGAGGTTCAAAGCATGAAAAGTCACGAAGGATATGTGTTTGAGCACATAAATTACTCGGTTTCTAGTAAACTCACCAAGATAAAGTGAACCTTATTAGTCATGTTAAAGAGCTCGTCGTGGTGATTCTGTGGTCAAATTTTGAAGGTATTTGGAGATAATTTGCCGAAGTTACGAAGGTTCAAAGCTTGAAAAGTCACGAAAGATGTGTGTTTGAGCACATATATTACTCGGTTTCTAGAAAACTCACCAAGATAGAGTGAACCTTATTAGGCATGTTAAAGAGCTCGTCGTGGTGATTCTGTGGTCAAATTTTGAAGGTATTTGGAGATAATTTGCCGAAGTTACGAAGGTTCAAAGCTTGAAAAGTCACGAAAGATGTGTGTTTGAGCACATATATTACTCGGTTTCTAGAAAACTCACCAAGATAGAGTGAACCTTATTAGGCATGTTAAAGAGCTCGTCGAGGTCATTTTGTGGTCAAATTTTGAAGGTATTTGAAGATAATTTGCCGAAGTTACAGAGGTTCAAAGCATGAAAAGTCACGAAGGATATGTGTTTGAGCACATAAATTACTCGGTTTCTAGAAAACTCACCAAGATAAAGTTAACCTTATTAGTCATGTTAAAGAGCTCGTCGTGGTGATTCTGTGGTCAAATTTTGAAGGTATTTGGAGATAATTTGCCGAAGTTACGAAGGTTCAAAGCTTGAAAAGTCACGAAAGATGTGTGTTTGAGCACATAAATTACTCGGTTTCTAGAAAACTCACTAAGATGGAGTGAACCTTATTAGTCATGTTAAAGAGCTCGTCGAGGTCATTCTGTGTTCAAATTTTGAAGGTATTTGGAGATAATTTGCCGAAGTTACGGAGGTTCAAAGCTTGAAAAGTCACGAAAGATGTGTGTTTGAGCACATAAATTAATCGGTTTCTAGAAAACTCACCCAGATGGACTTAAGCATTATTAGTCATGTTAAAGAGCTCGTCGAGGTGATTCTGTGGTCAAATTTTGAAGGTATTTGGAGATAATTTGCCGAAGTTACGAAGGTTCAAAGCTTGAAAAGTCACGAAAGATGTGTGTTTGAGCACATAAATTACTCGGTTTCTAGAAAACTCACCCAGATGGACTTAAGCATTATTAGTCATGTTAAAGAGCCCGTCGAGGTGATTCTGAGGTCAAATTTTGAAGGTAATTGAAGCACATTTGCCGAAGCTACGGAGGTTCAAATCTTGAAAAGTCACGAAAGATGTGTGTTTGAGCACATAAATTACTCGGTTTCTAGAAAACTCACCAAGATAGAGTGAACCTTATTAGTCATGTTAAAGAGCTCGTCGAGGTCATTCTGTGGTCAAATTTTGAAGGTATTTGGAGATAATTTGCCGAAGTTACAGAGGTTCAATGCATGAAAAGTCACGAAGGATGTGTGTTTGAGCACATAAATTACTCGGTTTCTAGAAAACTCACCAAGATAGAGTGAACCTTATTAGTCATGTTAAAGAGCTCGTCGAGGTCATTCTGTGGTCAAATTTTGAAGGTATTTGGAGATAATTTGCCGAAGTTACGAAGGTTCAAAGCTTGAAAAGTCACGAAAGATGTGTGTTTGAGCACATCAATTACTCGGTTTCTAGAAAACTCACCCAGATGGACTTAAGCATTATTAGGCATGTTAAAGAGCTCGTCGAGGTGATTCTGTGGTCAAATTTTGAAGGTATTTGGAGATAATTTGCCGAAGTTACAGAGGTTCAAAGCATGAAAAGTCACGAAGGATATGTGTTTGAGCACTTAAATTACTCGGTTTCTAGAAAACTCACTAAGATAGAGTGAACCTTATTAGTCATGTCAAAGAGCTAGTCGATGTCATTCTGTGGTCAAATTTTGAAGGTATTTGAAGATAATTTGCCGAAGTTACAGAGGTTCAAAGCATGAAAAGTCACGAAGGATATGTGTTTGAGCACATAAATTACTCGGTTTCTAGTAAACTCACCAAGATAAAGTGAACCTTATTAGTCATGTTAAAGAGCTCGTCGTGGTGATTCTGTGGTCAAATTTTGAAGGTATTTGGAGATAATTTGCCGAAGTTACGAAGGTTCAAAGCTTGAAAAGTCACGAAAGATGTGTGTTTGAGCACATATATTACTCGGTTTCTAGAAAACTCACCAAGATAGAGTGAACCTTATTAGGCATGTTAAAGAGCTCGTCGTGGTGATTCTGTGGTCAAATTTTGAAGGTATTTGGAGATAATTTGCCGAAGTTACGAAGGTTCAAAGCTTGAAAAGTCACGAAAGATGTGTGTTTGAGCACATATATTACTCGGTTTCTAGAAAACTCACCAAGATAGAGTGAACCTTATTAGGCATGTTAAAGAGCTCGTCGAGGTCATTTTGTGGTCAAATTTTGAAGGTATTTGAAGATAATTTGCCGAAGTTACAGAGGTTCAAAGCATGAAAAGTCACGAAGGATATGTGTTTGAGCACATAAATTACTCGGTTTCTAGAAAACTCACCAAGATAAAGTTAACCTTATTAGTCATGTTAAAGAGCTCGTCGTGGTGATTCTGTGGTCAAATTTTGAAGGTATTTGGAGATAATTTGCCGAAGTTACGAAGGTTCAAAGCTTGAAAAGTCACGAAAGATGTGTGTTTGAGCACATAAATTACTCGGTTTCTAGAAAACTCACTAAGATAGAGTGAACCTTATTAGTCATGTTAAAGAGCTCGTCGAGGTCATTCTGTGTTCAAATTTTGAAGGTATTTGGAGATAATTTGCCGAAGTTACGGAGGTTCAAAGCTTGAAAAGTCACGAAAGATGTGTGTTTGAGCACATAAATTACTCGGTTTCTAGAAAACTCACCCAGATGGACTTAAGCATTATTAGTCATGTTAAAGAGCTCGTCGAGGTGATTCTGTGGTCAAATTTTGAAGGTATTTGAAGATAATTTGCCGAAGTTACGAAGGTTCAAAGCTTGAAAAGTCACGAAAGATGTGTGTTTGAGCACATAAATTACTCGGTTTCTAGAAAACTCACCAAGATAGAGTGAACCTTATTAGGCATGTTAAAGAGCTCGTCGTGGTGATTCTGTGGTCAAATTTTGAAGGTATTTGGAGATAATTTGCCGAAGTTACGAAGGTTCAAAGCTTGAAAAGTCACGAAAGATGTGTGTTTGAGCACATATATTACTCGGTTTCTAGAAAACTCACCAAGATAGAGTGAACCTTATTAGGCATGTTAAAGAGCTCGTCGAGGTCATTTTGTGGTCAAATTTTGAAGGTATTTGAAGATAATTTGCCGAAGTTACAGAGGTTCAAAGCATGAAAAGTCACGAAGGATATGTGTTTGAGCACATAAATTACTCGGTTTCTAGAAAACTCACTAAGATGGAGTGAACCTTATTAGTCATGTTAAAGAGCTCGTCGAGGTCATTCTGTGTTCAAATTTTGAAGGTATTTGGAGATAATTTGCCGAAGTTACGGAGGTTCAAAGCTTGAAAAGTCACGAAAGATGTGTGTTTGAGCACATAAATTACTCGGTTTCTAGAAAACTCACCCAGATGGACTTAAGCATTATTAGTCATGTTAAAGAGCTCGTCGAGGTGATTCTGTGGTCAAATTTTGAAGGTATTTGGAGATAATTTGCCGAAGTTACGAAGGTTCAAAGCTTGAAAAGTCACGAAAGATGTGTGTTTGAGCACATAAATTACTCGGTTTCTAGAAAACTCACTAAGATGGAGTGAACCTTATTAGTCATGTTAAAGAGCTCGTCGAGGTCATTCTGTGTTCAAATTTTGAAGGTATTTGGAGATAATTTGCCGAAGTTACGGAGGTTCAAAGCTTGAAAAGTCACGAAAGATGTGTGTTTGAGCACATAAATTACTCGGTTTCTAGAAAACTCACCCAGATGGACTTAAGCATTATTAGTCATGTTAAAGAGCTCGTCGAGGTGATTCTGTGGTCAAATTTTGAAGGTATTTGGAGATAATTTGCCGAAGTTACGAAGGTTCAAAGCTTGAAAAGTCACGAAAGATGTGTGTTTGAGCACATAAATTACTCGGTTTCTAGAAAACTCACCCAGATGGACTTAAGCATTATTAGTCATGTTAAAGAGCCCATCGAGGTGATTCTGAGGTCAAATTTTGAAGGTAATTGAAGCACATTTGCCGAAGCTACGGAGGTTCAAATCTTGAAAAGTCACGAAAGATGTGTGTTTGAGCACATAAATTACTCGGTTTCTAGAAAACTCACCAAGATAGAGTGAACCTTATTAGTCATGTTAAAGAGCTCGTCGAGGTCATTCTGTGGTCAAATTTTGAAGGTATTTGGAGATAATTTGCCGAAGTTACAGAGGTTCAATGCATGAAAAGTCACGAAGGATGTGTGTTTGAGCACATAAATTACTCGGTTTCTAGAAAACTCACCAAGATAGAGTGAACCTTATTAGTCATGTTAAAGAGCTCGTCGAGGTCATTCTGTGGTCAAATTTTGAAGGTATTTGGAGATAATTTGCCGAAGTTACGAAGGTTCAAAGCTTGAAAAGTCACGAAAGATGTGTGTTTGAGCACATCAATTACTCGGTTTCTAGAAAACTCACCCAGATGGACTTAAGCATTATTAGTCATGTTAAAGAGCTCGTCGAGGTCATTCTGTGGTCAAATTTTGAAGGTATTTGGAGATAATTTGCCGAAGTTACGGAGGTTCAAAGCTTGAAAAGTCACGAAGGATGTTTGTTTGAGCACATATATTACTCGGTTTCTAGAAAACTCACCAAGATAGAGTGAACTTTATTAGTCATGTTAAATAGCTCGTCGAGGTCATTCTGTGGTCAAATTTTCAAGGTATTTGGAGATAATTTGCCGAAGTTACGGAGGTTCAAAGCTTGAAAAGTCACGAAAGATGTGTGTTTGAGCACATAAATTACTCGGTTTCTAGAAAACTCACCAAGATAAAGTGAACCTTATTAGGCATGTTAAAGAGCTCGTCGAGGTCATTCTGTGGTCAAATTTTGAAGGTATTTGGAGATAATTTGCCGAAGTTACGGAGGTTCAAAGCTTGAAAAGTCACGAAAGATGTGTGTTTGAGCACATAAATTACTCGGTTTCTAGAAAACTCACCCAGATGGACTTAAGCATTATTAGTCATGTTAAAGAGCTCGTCGAGGTCATTCTGTGGTCAAATTTTGAAGGTATTTGGAGATAATTTGCCGAAGTTACGGAGGTTCAAAGCTTGAAAAGTCACGAAAGATGTTTGTTTGAGCACATATATTACTCGGTTTCTAGAAAACTCACCAAGATAGAGTGAACCTTATTAGTCATGTTAAATAGCTCGTCGAGGTCATTCTGTGGTCAAATTTTGAACGTATTTGGAGATAATTTGCCGAAGTTACGGAGGTTCAAAGCTTGAAAAGTCACGAAAGATGTGTGTTTGAGCACATAAATTACTCGGTTTCTAGAAAACTCACCAAGATAAAGTGAACCTTATTAGGCATGTTAAAGAGCTCGTCGAGGTCATTCTGTGGTCAAATTTTGAAGGTATTTGGAGATAATTTGCCGAAGTTACGGAGGTTCAAAGCTTGAAAAGTCACGAAAGATGTGTGTTTGAGCACATAAATTACTCGGTTTCTAGAAAACTCACCAAGATAAAGTGAACCTTATTAGTCATGTTAAAGAGCTCGTCGAGGTGATTCTGTGGTCAAATTTTGAAGGTATTTGAAGCACATTTGCCGAAGCTACGGAGGTTCAAATCTTGAAAAGTCACGAAAGATGTGTGTTTGAGCACATCAATTACTCGGTTTCTAGAAAACTCACCAAGATAGAGTGAACCTTATTAGGCATGTTAAAGAGCTCGTCGAGGTCATTCTGTGGTCAAATTTTGAAGGTATTTGGAGATAATTTGCCGAAGTTACAGAGGTTCAAAGCATGAAAAGTCACGAAGGATATGTGTTTGAGCACATAAATTACTCGGTTTCTAGAAAACTCACCAAGATAAAGTGAACCTTATTAGTCATGTTAAAGAGCTCGTCGAGGTCATTCTGTGTTCAAATTTTGAAGGTATTTGGAGATAATTTGCCGAAGTTACGGAGGTTCAAAGCTTGAAAAGTCACGAAAGATGTGTGTTTGAGCACATAAATTACTCGGTTTCTAGAAAACTCACCCAGATGGACTTAAGCATTATTAGTCATGTTAAAGAGCCCGTCGAGGTGATTCTGAGGTCAAATTTTGAAGGTAATTGAAGCACATTTGCCGAAGCTACGGAGGTTCAAATCTTGAAAAGTCACGAAAGATGTGTGTTTGAGCACATAAATTACTCGGTTTCTAGAAAACTCACCCAGATGGACTTAAGCATTATTAGTCATGTTAAAGAGCTCGTCGAGGTGATTCTGTGGTCAAATTTTGAAGGTATTTGGAGATAATTTGCCGAAGTTACGAAGGTTCAAAGCTTGAAAAGTCACGAAAGATGTGTGTTTGAGCACATCAATTACTCGGTTTCTAGAAAACTCACCCAGATGGACTTAAGCATTATTAGTCATGTTAAAGAGCCCGTCGAGGTGATTCTGAGGTCAAATTTTGAAGGTAATTGAAGCACATTTGCCGAAGCTACGGAGGTTCAAATCTTGAAAAGTCACGAAAGATGTGTGTTTGAGCACATAAATTACTCGGTTTCTAGAAAACTCACCCAGATGGACTTAAGCATTATTAGTCATGTTAAAGAGCTCGTCGAGGTCATTCTGTGGTCAAATTTTGAAGGTATTTGGAGATAATTTGCCGAAGTTACGGAGGTTCAAAGCTTGAAAAGTCACGAAAGATGTGTGTTTGAGCACATAAATTACTCGGTTTCTAGAAAACTCACCAAGATAAAGTGAACCTTATTAGTCATGTTAAAGAGCTCGTCGAGGTGATTCTGTGGTCAAATTTTGAAGGTATTTGAAGCACATTTGCCGAAGTTACGGAGGTTCAAAGCTTGAAAAGTCACGAAAGATGTGTGTTTGAGCACATAAATTACTCGGTTTCTAGAAAACTCACCAAGATAAAGTGAACCTTATTAGTCATGTTAAAGAGCTCGTCGTGGTGATTCTGTGGTCAAATTTTGAAGGTATTTGGAGATAATTTGCCGAAGTTACGAAGGTTCAAAGCTTGAAAAGTCACGAAAGATGTGTGTTTGAGCACATAAATTACTCGGTTTCTAGAAAACTCACTAAGATAGAGTGAACCTTATTAGTCATGTTAAACAGCTCGTCGAGGTCATTCTGTGTTCAAATTTTGAAGGTATTTGGAGATAATTTGCCGAAGTTACGGAGGTTCAAAGCTTGAAAAGTCACGAAAGATGTGTGTTTGAGCACATAAATTACTCGGTTTCTAGAAAACTCACCCAGATGGACTTAAGCATTATTAGTCATGTTAAAGAGCTCGTCGAGGTGATTCTGTGGTCAAATTTTGAAGGTATTTGGAGATAATTTGCCGAAGTTACGAAGGTTCAAAGCTTGAAAAGTCACGAAAGATGTGTGTTTGAGCAAATCAATTACTCGGTTTCTAGAAAACTCACCCAGATGGACTTAAGCATTATTAGTCATGTTAAAGAGCCCGTCGAGGTGATTCTGAGGTCAAATTTTGAAGGTAATTGAAGCACATTTGCCGAAGCTACGGAGGTTTAAATCTTGAAAAGTCACGAAAGATGTGTGTTTGAGCACATAAATTACTCGGTTTCTAGAAAACTCACCCAGATGGACTTAAGCATTATTAGTCATGTTAAAGAGCTCGTCGAGGTCATTCGGTGGTCAAATTTTGAAGGTATTTGGAGATAATTTGCCGAAGTTACGGAGGTTCAAAGCTTGAAAAGTCACGAAAGATGTGTGTTTGAGCACATAAATTACTCGGTTTCTAGAAAACTCACCAAGATAAAGTGAACCTTATTAGTCATGTTAAAGAGCTCGTCGAGGTGATTCTGTGGTCAAATTTTGAAGGTATTTGAAGCATATTTGCCGAAGTTACGGAGGTTCAAAGCTTGAAAAGTCACGAAAGATGTGTGTTTGAGCACATAAATTACTCGGTTTCTAGAAAACTCACCAAGATAGAGTGAACCTTATTAGGCATGTTAAAGAGCTCGTCGTAGTGATTCTGTGGTCAAATTTTGAAGGTATTTGGAGATAATTTGCCGAAGTTACGGAGGTTTAAATCTTGAAAAGTCACGAAAGATGTGTGTTTGAGCACATAAATTACTCGGTTTCTAGAAAACTCACCCAGATGGACTTAAGCATTATTAGTCATGTTAAAGAGCTCGTCGTGGTGATCCTGTGGTCAAATTTTGAAGGTATTTGGAGATAATTTGCCGAAGTTACGAAGGTTCAAAGCTTGAAAAGTCACGAAAGATGTGTGTTTGAGCACATAAATTACTCGGTTTCTAGAAAACTCACCAAGATAGAGTGAACCTTATTAGGCATGTTAAAGAGCTCGTCGTAGTGATTCTGTGGTCAAATTTTGAAGGTATTTGGAGATAATTTGCCGAAGTTACGAAGGTTCAAAGCTTGAAAAGTCACGAAAGATGTGTGTTTGAGCACATAAATTACTCGGTTTCTAGAAAACTCACTAAGATAGAGTGAACCTTATTAGGTATGTTAAAGAGCTCGTCGAGGTCATTCTGTGTTCAAATTTTGAAGGTATTTGGAGATAATTTGCCGAAGTTACGGAGGTTCAAAGCTTGAAAAGTCACGAAAGATGTGTGTTTGAGCACATCAATTACTCGGTTTCTAGAAAACTCACCCAGATGGACTTAAGCATTATTAGTCATGTTAAAGAGCCCGTCGAGGTGATTCTGAGGTCAAATTTTGAAGGTAATTGAAGCACATTTGCCGAAGCTACGGAGGTTCAAATCTTGAAAAGTCACGAAAGATGTGTGTTTGAGCACATAAATTACTCGGTTTCTAGAAAACTCACCCAGATGGACTTAAGCATTATTAGTCATGTTAAAGAGCTCGTCGAGGTGATTCTGTGGTCAAATTTTGAAGGTATTTGGAGATAATTTGCCGAAGTTACGAAGGTTCAAAGCTTGAAAAGTCACGAAAGATGTGTGTTTGAGCACATCAATTACTCGGTTTCTAGAAAACTCACCCAGATGGACTTAAGCATTATTAGTCATGTTAAAGAGCCCGTCGAGGTGATTCTGAGGTCAAATTTTGAAGGTAATTGAAGCACATTTGCCGAAGCTACGGAGGTTCAAATCTTGAAAAGTCACGAAAGATGTGTGTTTGAGCACATAAATTACTCGGTTTCTAGAAAACTCACCCAGATGGACTTAAGCATTATTAGTCATGTTAAAGAGCTCGTCGAGGTCATTCTGTGGTCAAATTTTGAAGGTATTTGGAGATAATTTGCCGAAGTTACGGAGGTTCAAAGCTTGAAAAGTCACGAAAGATGTGTGTTTGAGCACATAAATTACTCGGTTTCTAGAAAACTCACCAAGATAAAGTGAACCTTATTAGTCATGTTAAAGAGCTCGTCGAGGTGATTCTGTGGTCAAATTTTGAAGGTATTTGAAGCACATTTGCCGAAGTTACGGAGGTTCAAAGCTTGAAAAGTCACGAAAGATGTGTGTTTGAGCACATAAATTACTCGGTTTCTAGAAAACTCACCAAGATAAAGTGAACCTTATTAGTCATGTTAAAGAGCTCGTCGTGGTGATTCTGTGGTCAAATTTTGAAGGTATTTGGAGATAATTTGCCGAAGTTACGAAGGTTCAAAGCTTGAAAAGTCACGAAAGATGTGTGTTTGAGCACATAAATTACTCGGTTTCTAGAAAACTCACCAAGATAGAGTGAACCTTATTAGGCATGTTAAAGAGCTCGTCGTAGTGATTCTGTGGTCAAATTTTGAAGGTATTTGGAGATAATTTGCCGAAGTTACGAAGGTTCAAAGCTTGAAAAGTCACGAAAGATGTGTGTTTGAGCACATAAATTACTCGGTTTCTAGAAAACTCACTAAGATAGAGTGAACCTTATTAGTCATGTTAAAGAGCTCGTCGAGGTCATTCTGTGTTCAAATTTTGAAGGTATTTGGAGATAATTTGCCGAAGTTACGGAGGTTCAAAGCTTGAAAAGTCACGAAAGATGTGTGTTTGAGCACATAAATTACTCGGTTTCTAGAAAACTCACCCAGATGGACTTAAGCATTATTAGTCATGTTAAAGAGCTCGTCGAGGTGATTCTGTGGTCAAATTTTGAAGGTATTTGGAGATAATTTGCCGAAGTTACGAAGGTTCAAAGCTTGAAAAGTCACGAAAGATGTGTGTTTGAGCACATCAATTACTCGGTTTCTAGAAAACTCACCAAGATAAAGTGAACCTTATTAGTCATGTTAAAGAGCTCGTCGAGGTGATTCTGTGGTCAAATTTTGAAGGTATTTGAAGCACATTTGCCGAAGTTACGGAGGTTCAAAGCTTGAAAAGTCACGAAAGATGTGTGTTTGAGCACATAAATTACTCGGTTTCTAGAAAACTCACCAAGATAGAGTGAACCTTATTAGGCATGTTAAAGAGCTCGTCGAGGTCATCTTGTGGTCAAATTTTGAAGGTATTTGAAGATAATTTGCCGAAGTTACAGAGGTTCAAAGCATGAAAAGTCACGAAGGATATGTGTTTGAGCACATAAATTACTCGGTTTCTAGAAAACTCACTAAGATAGAGTGAACCTTATTAGTCATGTCAAAGAGCTAGTCGATGTCATTCTGTGGTCAAATTTTGAAGGTATTTGGAGATAATTTGCCGAAGTTACGAAGGTTCAAAGCTTGAAAAGTCACGAAAGATGTGTGTTTGAGCACATAAATTACTCGGTTTCTAGAAAACTCAGCAAGATAAAGTGAACCTTATTAGTCATGTTAAAGAGCTCGTCGAGGTCATTCTGTGGTCAAATTTTGAAGGTATTTGAAGATAATTTGCCGAAGTTACAGAGGTTCAAAGCATGAAAAGTCACGAAGGATATGTGTTTGAGCACATAAATTACTCGGTTTCTAGTAAACTCACCAAGATAAAGTGAACCTTATTAGTCATGTTAAAGAGCTCGTCGTGGTGATTCTGTGGTCAAATTTTGAAGGTATTTGGAGATAATTTGCCGAAGTTACGAAGGTTCAAAGCTTGAAAAGTCACGAAAGATGTGTGTTTGAGCACATATATTACTCGGTTTCTAGAAAACTCACCAAGATAGAGTGAACCTTATTAGGCATGTTAAAGAGCTCGTCGAGGTCATTTTGTGGTCAAATTTTGAAGGTATTTGAAGATAATTTGCCGAAGTTACAGAGGTTCAAAGCATGAAAATTCACGAAGGATATGTGTTTCAGCACATAAATTACTCGGTTTCTAGAAAACTCACCAAGATAAAGTTAACCTTATTAGTCATGTTAAAGAGCTCGTCGTGGTGATTCTGTGGTCAAATTTTGAAGGTATTTGGAGATAATTTGCGGAAGTTACGAAGGTTCAAAGCTTGAAAAGTCACGAAAGATGTGTGTTTGAGCACATAAATTACTCGGTTTCTAGAAAACTCACCAAGATAGAGTGAACCTTATTAGGCATGTTAAAGAGCTCGTCGTGGTGATTCTGTGGTCAAATTTTGAAGGTATTTGGAGATAATTTGCCGAAGTTACGAAGGTTCAAAGCTTGAAAAGTCACGAAAGATGTGTGTTTGAGCACATAAATTACTCGGTTTCTAGAAAACTCACTAAGATAGAGTGAACCTTATTAGTCATGTTAAAGAGCTCGTCGAGGTCATTCTGTGTTCAAATTTTGAAGGTATTTGGAGATAATTTGCCGAAGTTACGGAGGTTCAAAGCTTGAAAAGTCACGAAAGATGTGTGTTTGAGCACATAAATTACTCGGTTTCTAGAAAACTCACCCAGATGGACTTAAGCATTATTAGTCATGTTAAAGAGCTCGTCGAGGTGATTCTGTGGTCAAATTTTGAAGGTATTTGGAGATAATTTGCCGAAGTTACGAAGGTTCAAAGCTTGAAAAGTCACGAAAGATGTGTGTTTGAGCAAATCAATTACTCGGTTTCTAGAAAACTCACCCAGATGGACTTAAGCATTATTAGTCATGTTAAAGAGCCCGTCGAGGTGATTCTGAGGTCAAATTTTGAAGGTAATTGAAGCACATTTGCCGAAGCTACGGAGGTTTAAATCTTGAAAAGTCACGAAAGATGTGTGTTTGAGCACATAAATTACTCGGTTTCTAGAAAACTCACCCAGATGGACTTAAGCATTATTAGTCATGTTAAAGAGCTCGTCGAGGTCATTCTGTGGTCAAATTTTGAAGGTATTTGGAGATAATTTGCCGAAGTTACGGAGGTTCAAAGCTTGAAAAGTCACGAAAGATGTGTGTTTGAGCACATAAATTACTCGGTTTCTAGAAAACTCACCAAGATAAAGTGAACCTTATTAGTCATGTTAAAGAGCTCGTCGAGGTGATTCTATGGTCAAATTTTGAAGGTATTTGAAGCACATTTGCCGAAGTTACGGAGGTTCAAAGCTTGAAAAGTCACGAAAGATGTGTGTTTGAGCACATAAATTACTCGGTTTCTAGAAAACTCACCAAGATAAAGTGAACCTTATTAGTCATGTTAAAGAGCTCGTCGTGGTGATCCTGTGGTCAAATTTTGAAGGTATTTGGAGATAATTTGCCGAAGTTACGAAGGTTCAAAGCTTGAAAAGTCACGAAAGATTTGTGTTTGAGCACATAAATTACTCGGTTTCTAGAAAACTCACCAAGATAGAGTGAACCTTATTAGGCATGTTAAAGAGCTCGTCGTAGTGATTCTGTGGTCAAATTTTGAAGGTATTTGGAGATAATTTGCCGAAGTTACGAAGGTTCAAAGCTTGAAAAGTCACGAAAGATGTGTGTTTGAGCACATAAATTACTCGGTTTCTAGAAAACTCACTAAGATAGAGTGAACCTTATTAGGTATGTTAAAGAGCTCGTCGAGGTCATTCTGTGTTCAAATTTTGAAGGTATTTGGAGATAATTTGCCGAAGTTACGGAGGTTCAAAGCTTGAAAAGTCACGAAAGATGTGTGTTTGAGCACATAAATTACTCGGTTTCTAGAAAACTCACCCAGATGGACTTAAGCATTATTAGTCATGTTAAAGAGCTCGTCGAGGTGATTCTGTGGTCAAATTTTGAAGGTATTTGGAGATAATTTGCCGAAGTTACGAAGGTTCAAAGCTTGAAAAGTCACGAAAGATGTGTGTTTGAGCACATAAATTACTCGGTTTCTAGAAAACTCACCCAGATGGACTTAAGCATTATTAGTCATGTTAAAGAGCTCGTCGAGGTGATTCTGTGGTCAAATTTTGAAGGTATTTGGAGATAATTTGCCGAAGTTACGAAGGTTCAAAGCTTGAAAAGTCACGAAAGATGTGTGTTTGAGCACATCAATTACTCGGTTTCTAGAAAACTCACCAAGATAAAGTGAACCTTATTAGTCATGTTAAAGAGCTCGTCGAGGTGATTCTGTGGTCAAATTTTGAAGGTATTTGAAGCACATTTGCCGAAGTTACGGAGGTTCAAAGCTTGAAAAGTCACGAAAGATGTGTGTTTGAGCACATAAATTACTCGGTTTCTAGAAAACTCACCAAGATAGAGTGAACCTTATTAGGCATGTTAAAGAGCTCGTCGAGGTCATCTTGTGGTCAAATTTTGAAGGTATTTGAAGATAATTTGCCGAAGTTACAGAGGTTCAAAGCATGAAAAGTCACGAAGGATATGTGTTTGAGCACATAAATTACTCGGTTTCTAGAAAACTCACTAAGATAGAGTGAACCTTATTAGTCATGTCAAAGAGCTAGTCGATGTCATTCTGTGGTCAAATTTTGAAGGTATTTGGAGATAATTTGCCGAAGTTACGAAGGTTCAAAGCTTGAAAAGTCACGAAAGATGTGTGTTTGAGCACATAAATTACTCGGTTTCTAGAAAACTCACCAAGATAAAGTGAACCTTATTAGTCATGTTAAAGAGCTCGTCGAGGTGATTCTGTGGTCAAATTTTGAAGGTATTTGAAGCACATTTGCCGAAGTTACGGAGGTTCAAAGCTTGAAAAGTCACGAAAGATGTGTGTTTGAGCACATAAATTACTCGGTTTCTAGAAAACTCACCAAGATAAAGTGAACCTTATTAGTCATGTTAAAGAGCTCGTCGTGGTGATTCTGTGGTCAAATTTTGAAGGTATTTGGAGATAATTTGCCGAAGTTACGAAGGTTCAAAGCTTGAAAAGTCACGAAAGATGTGTGTTTGAGCACATAAATTACTCGGTTTCTAGAAAACTCACCAAGATAGAGTGAACCTTATTAGGCATGTTAAAGAGCTCGTCGTAGTGATTCTGTGGTCAAATTTTGAAGGTATTTGGAGATAATTTGCCGAAGTTACGAAGGTTCAAAGCTTGAAAAGTCACGAAAGATGTGTGTTTGAGCACATAAATTACTCGGTTTCTAGAAAACTCACTAAGATAGAGTGAACCTTATTAGTCATGTTAAAGAGCTCGTCGAGGTCATTCTGTGTTCAAATTTTGAAGGTATTTGGAGATAATTTGCCGAAGTTACGGAGGTTCAAAGCTTGAAAAGTCACGAAAGATGTGTGTTTGAGCACATAAATTACTCGGTTTCTAGAAAACTCACCCAGATGGACTTAAGCATTATTAGTCATGTTAAAGAGCTCGTCGAGGTGATTCTGTGGTCAAATTTTGAAGGTATTTGGAGATAATTTGCCGAAGTTACGAAGGTTCAAAGCTTGAAAAGTCACGAAAGATGTGTGTTTGAGCACATCAATTACTCGGTTTCTAGAAAACTCACCAAGATAAAGTGAACCTTATTAGTCATGTTAAAGAGCTCGTCGAGGTGATTCTGTGGTCAAATTTTGAAGGTATTTGAAGCACATTTGCCGAAGTTACGGAGGTTCAAAGCTTGAAAAGTCACGAAAGATGTGTGTTTGAGCACATAAATTACTCGGTTTCTAGAAAACTCACCAAGATAGAGTGAACCTTATTAGGCATGTTAAAGAGCTCGTCGAGGTCATCTTGTGGTCAAATTTTGAAGGTATTTGAAGATAATTTGCCGAAGTTACAGAGGTTCAAAGCATGAAAAGTCACGAAGGATATGTGTTTGAGCACATAAATTACTCGGTTTCTAGAAAACTCACCAAGATAAAGTGAACCTTATTAGTCATGTTAAAGAGCTCGTCGTGGTGATTCTGTGGTCAAATTTTGAAGGTATTTGGAGATAATTTGCCGAAGTTACGAAGGTTCAAAGCTTGAAAAGTCACGAAAGATGTGTGTTTGAGCACATAAATTACTCGGTTTCTAGAAAACTCACTAAGATAGAGTGAACCTTATTAGTCATGTTAAAGAGCTCGTCGAGGTCATTCTGTGTTCAAATTTTGAAGGTATTTGGAGATAATTTGCCGAAGTTACGGAGGTTCAAAGCTTGAAAAGTCACGAAAGATGTGTGTTTGAGCACATAAATTACTCGGTTTCTAGAAAACTCACCCAGATGGACTTAAGCATTATTAGTCATGTTAAAGAGCTCGTCGAGGTCATTCTGTGGTCAAATTTTGAAGGTATTTGGAGATAATTTGCCGAAGTTACGGAGGTTCAAAGCTTGAAAAGTCACGAAAGATGTGTGTTTGAGCACATAAATTACTCGGTTTCTAGAAAACTCACCCAGATGGACTTAAGCATTATTAGTCATGTTAAAGAGCTCGTCGAGGTCATTCTGTGGTCAAATTTTGAAGGTATTTGGAGATAATTTGCCGAAGTTACGGAGGTTCAAAGCTTGAAAAGTCACGAAAGATGTGTGTTTGAGCACATAAATTACTCGGTTTCTAGAAAACTCACCAAGATAGAGTGAACCTTATTAGGCATGTTAAAGAGCTCGTCGTGGTGATTCTGTGGTCAAATTTTGAAGGTATTTGGAGATAATTTGCCGAAGTTACGAAGGTTCAAAGCTTGAAAAGTCACGAAAGATGTGTGTTTGAGCACATATATTACTCGGTTTCTAGAAAACTCACCAAGATAGAGTGAACCTTATTAGGCATGTTAAAGAGCTCGTCGAGGTCATTTTGTGGTCAAATTTTGAAGGTATTTGAAGATAATTTGCCGAAGTTACAGAGGTTCAAAGCATGAAAAGTCACGAAGGATATGTGTTTGAGCACATAAATTACTCGGTTTCTAGAAAACTCACCAAGATAAAGTGAACCTTATTAGTCATGTTAAAGAGCTCGTCGTGGTGATTCTGTGGTCAAATTTTGAAGGTATTTGGAGATAATTTGCCGAAGTTACGAAGGTTCAAAGCTTGAAAAGTCACGAAAGATGTGTGTTTGAGCACATAAATTACTCGGTTTCTAGAAAACTCACTAAGATAGAGTGAACCTTATTAGTCATGTTAAAGAGCTCGTCGAGGTCATTCTGTGTTCAAATTTTGAAGGTATTTGGAGATAATTTGCCGAAGTTACGGAGGTTCAAAGCTTGAAAAGTCACGAAAGATGTGTGTTTGAGCACATAAATTACTCGGTTTCTAGAAAACTCACCCAGATGGACTTAAGCATTATTAGTCATGTTAAAGAGCTCGTCGAGGTGATTCTGTGGTCAAATTTTGAAGGTATTTGGAGATAATTTGCCGAAGTTACGAAGGTTCAAAGCTTGAAAAGTCACGAAAGATGTGTGTTTGAGCACATCAATTACTCGGTTTCTAGAAAACTCACCCAGATGGACTTAAGCATTATTAGTCATGTTAAAGAGCTCGTCGAGGTCATTCTGTGGTCAAATTTTGAAGGTATTTGGAGATAATTTGCCGAAGTTACGGAGGTTCAAAGCTTGAAAAGTCACGAAAGATGTGTGTTTGAGCACATAAATTACTCGGTTTCTAGAAAACTCACCAAGATAGAGTGAACCTTATTAGGCATGTTAAAGAGCTCGTCGTAGTGATTCTGTGGTCAAATTTTGAAGGTATTTGGAGATAATTTGCCGAAGTTACGAAGGTTCAAAGCTTGAAAAGTCACGAAAGATGTGTGTTTGAGCACATAAATTACTCGGTTTCTAGAAAACTCACTAAGATAGAGTGAACCTTATTAGTCATGTTAAAGAGCTCGTCGAGGTCATTCTGTGTTCAAATTTTGAAGGTATTTGGAGATAATTTGCCGAAGTTACGGAGGTTCAAAGCTTGAAAAGTCACGAAAGATGTGTGTTTGAGCACATAAATTACTCGGTTTCTAGAAAACTCACGCAGATGGACTTAAGCATTATTAGTCATGTTAAAGAGCTCGTCGAGGTGATTCTGTGGTCAAATTTTGAAGGTATTTGGAGATAATTTGCCGAAGTTACGAAGGTTCAAAGCTTGAAAAGTCACGAAAGATGTGTGTTTGAGCACATCAATTACTCGGTTTCTAGAAAACTCACCAAGATAAAGTGAACCTTATTAGTCATGTTAAAGAGCTCGTCGAGGTGATTCTGTGGTCAAATTTTGAAGGTATTTGAAGCACATTTGCCGAAGTTACGGAGGTTCAAAGCTTGAAAAGTCACGAAAGATGTGTGTTTGAGCACATAAATTACTCGGTTTCTAGAAAACTCACCAAGATAGAGTGAACCTTATTAGGCATGTTAAAGAGCTCGTCGAGGTCATCTTGTGGTCAAATTTTGAAGGTATTTGAAGATAATTTGCCGAAGTTACAGAGGTTCAAAGCATGAAAAGTCACGAAGGATATGTGTTTGAGCACATAAATTACTCGGTTTCTAGAAAACTCACCAAGATAAAGTGAACCTTATTAGTCATGTTAAAGAGCTCGTCGTGGTGATTCTGTGGTCAAATTTTGAAGGTATTTGGAGATAATTTGCCGAAGTTACGAAGGTTCAAAGCTTGAAAAGTCACGAAAGATGTGTGTTTGAGCACATAAATTACTCGGTTTCTAGAAAACTCACTAAGATAGAGTGAACCTTATTAGTCATGTTAAAGAGCTCGTCGAGGTCATTCTGTGTTCAAATTTTGAAGGTATTTGGAGATAATTTGCCGAAGTTACGGAGGTTCAAAGCTTGAAAAGTCACGAAAGATGTGTGTTTGAGCACATAAATTACTCGGTTTCTAGAAAACTCACCCAGATGGACTTAAGCATTATTAGTCATGTTAAAGAGCTCGTCGAGGTGATTCTGTGGTCAAATTTTGAAGGTATTTGGAGATAATTTGCCGAAGTTACGAAGGTTCAAAGCTTGAAAAGTCACGAAAGATGTGTGTTTGAGCACATCAATTACTCGGTTTCTAGAAAACTCACCCAGATGGACTTAAGCATTATTAGTCATGTTAAAGAGCTCGTCGAGGTCATTCTGTGGTCAAATTTTGAAGGTATTTGGAGATAATTTGCCGAAGTTACGGAGGTTCAAAGCTTGAAAAGTCACGAAAGATGTGTGTTTGAGCACATAAATTACTCGGTTTCTAGAAAACTCACCAAGATAAAGTGAACCTTATTAGTCATGTTAAAGAGCTCGTCGAGGTGATTCTGTGGTCAAATTTTGAAGGTATTTGAAGCACATTTGCCGAAGTTACGGAGGTTCAAAGCTTGAAAAGTCACGAAAGATGTGTGTTTGAGCACATAAATTACTCGGTTTCTAGAAAACTCACCAAGATAAAGTGAACCTTATTAGTCATGTTAAAGAGCTCGTCGTGGTGATTCTGTGGTCAAATTTTGAAGGTATTTGGAGATAATTTGCCGAAGTTACGAAGGTTCAAAGCTTGAAAAGTCACGAAAGATGTGTGTTTGAGCACATAAATTACTCGGTTTCTAGAAAACTCACCAAGATAGAGTGAACCTTATTAGGCATGTTAAAGAGCTCGTCGTAGTGATTCTGTGGTCAAATTTTGAAGGTATTTGGAGATAATTTGCCGAAGTTACGAAGGTTCAAAGCTTGAAAAGTCACGAAAGATGTGTGTTTGAGCACATAAATTACTCGGTTTCTAGAAAACTCACTAAGATAGAGTGAACCTTATTAGTCATGTTAAAGAGCTCGTCGAGGTCATTCTGTGTTCAAATTTTGAAGGTATTTGGAGATAATTTGCCGAAGTTACGGAGGTTCAAAGCTTGAAAAGTCACGAAAGATGTGTGTTTGAGCACATAAATTACTCGGTTTCTAGAAAACTCACCCAGATGGACTTAAGCATTATTAGTCATGTTAAAGAGCTCGTCGAGGTGATTCTGTGGTCAAATTTTGAAGGTATTTGGAGATAATTTGCCGAAGTTACGAAGGTTCAAAGCTTGAAAAGTCACGAAAGATGTGTGTTTGAGCACATCAATTACTCGGTTTCTAGAAAACTCACCAAGATAAAGTGAACCTTATTAGTCATGTTAAAGAGCTCGTCGAGGTGATTCTGTGGTCAAATTTTGAAGGTATTTGAAGCACATTTGCCGAAGTTACGGAGGTTCAAAGCTTGAAAAGTCACGAAAGATGTGTGTTTGAGCACATAAATTACTCGGTTTCTAGAAAACTCACCAAGATAGAGTGAACCTTATTAGGCATGTTAAAGAGCTCGTCGAGGTCATCTTGTGGTCAAATTTTGAAGGTATTTGAAGATAATTTGCCGAAGTTACAGAGGTTCAAAACATGAAAAGTCACGAAGGATATGTGTTTGAGCACATAAATTACTCGGTTTCTAGAAAACTCACCAAGATAAAGTGAACCTTATTAGTCATGTTAAAGAGCTCGTCGTGGTGATTCTGTGGTCAAATTTTGAAGGTATTTGGAGATAATTTGCCGAAGTTACGAAGGTTCAAAGCTTGAAAAGTCACGAAAGATGTGTGTTTGAGCACATAAATTACTCGGTTTCTAGAAAACTCACTAAGATAGAGTGAACCTTATTAGTCATGTTAAAGAGCTCGTCGAGGTCATTCTGTGTTCAAATTTTGAAGGTATTTGGAGATAATTTGCCGAAGTTACGGAGGTTCAAAGCTTGAAAAGTCACGAAAGATGTGTGTTTGAGCACATAAATTACTCGGTTTCTAGAAAACTCACCCAGATGGACTTAAGCATTATTAGTCATGTTAAAGAGCTCGTCGAGGTCATTCTGTGGTCAAATTTTGAAGGTATTTGGAGATAATTTGCCGAAGTTACGGAGGTTCAAAGCTTGAAAAGTCACGAAAGATGTGTGTTTGAGCACATAAATTACTCGGTTTCTAGAAAACTCACCAAGATAGAGTGAACCTTATTAGGCATGTTAAAGAGCTCGTCGTGGTGATTCTGTGGTCAAATTTTGAAGGTATTTGGAGATAATTTGCCGAAGCTACGGAGGTTCAAATCTTGAAAAGTCACGAAAGATGTGTGTTTGAGCACATAAATTACCCGGTTTCTAGAAAACTCACCAAGATAGAGTGAACCTTATTAGGCATGTTAAAGAGTCCGTCGAGGTCATTCTGTGGTCAAATTTTGAAGGTATTTGAAGCACATTTGCCGAAGCTACGGAGGTTCAAATCTTGAAAAGTCACGAAAGATGTGTGTTTGAGCATATAAATTACCCGGTTTCTAGAAAACTCACCAAGATAGAGTGAACCTTATTAGTCATGTTAAAGAGCTCTCGAGGTCATTCTGTGGTCAAATTTTGAAGGTATTTGGAGATAATTTGCCGAAGTTACGGAGGTTCAAAGCTTGAAAAGTCACGAAAGATGTGTGTTTGAGCACATAAATTACTCGGTTTCTAGAAAACTCACTAAGATAGAGTGAACCTTATTAGTCATGTTAAAAAGCTCGTCGAGGTCATTCTGTGTTCAAATTTTGAAGGTATTTGGAGATAATTTGCCGAAGTTACGGAGGTTCAAAGCTTGAAAAGTCACGAAAGATGTGTGTTTGAGCACATAAATTACTCGGTTTCTAGAAAACTCACCCAGATGGACTTAAGCATTATTAGTCATGTTAAAGAGCTCGTCGAGGTGATTCTGTGGTCAAATTTTGAAGGTATTTGGAGATAATTTGCCGAAGTTACGAAGGTTCAAAGCTTGAAAAGTCACGAAAGATGTGTGTTTGAGCACATCAATTACTCGGTTTCTAGAAAACTCACCCAGATGGACTTAAGCATTATTAGTCATGTTAAAGAGCTCGTCGAGGTCATTCTGTGGTCAAATTTTGAAGGTATTTGGAGATAATTTGCCGAAGTTACGGAGGTTCAAAGCTTGAAAAGTCACGAAAGATGTGTGTTTGAGCACATAAATTACTCGGTTTCTAGAAAACTCACCAAGATAGAGTGAACCTTATTAGGCATGTTAAAGAGCTCGTCGTGGTGATTCTGTGGTCAAATTTTGAAGGTATTTGGAGATAATTTGCCGAAGTTACGAAGGTTCAAAGCTTGAAAAGTCACGAAAGATGTGTGTTTGAGCACATATATTACTCGGTTTCTAGAAAACTCACCAAGATAGAGTGAACCTTATTAGGCATGTTAAAGAGCTCGTCGAGGTCATTTTGTGGTCAAATTTTGAAGGTATTTGAAGATAATTTGCCGAAGTTACAGAGGTTCAAAGCATGAAAAGTCACGAAGGATATGTGTTTGAGCACATAAATTACTCGGTTTCTAGAAAACTCACCAAGATAAAGTGAACCTTATTAGTCATGTTAAAGAGCTCGTCGTGGTGATTCTGTGGTCAAATTTTGAAGGTATTTGGAGATAATTTGCCGAAGTTACGAAGGTTCAAAGCTTGAAAAGTCACGAAAGATGTGTGTTTGAGCACATAAATTACTCGGTTTCTAGAAAACTCACTAAGATAGAGTGAACCTTATTAGTCATGTTAAAGAGCTCGTCGAGGTCATTCTGTGTTCAAATTTTGAAGGTATTTGGAGATAATTTGCCGAAGTTACGGAGGTTCAAAGCTTGAAAAGTCACGAAAGATGTGTGTTTGAGCACATAAATTACTCGGTTTCTAGAAAACTCACCCAGATGGACTTAAGCATTATTAGTCATGTTAAAGAGCTCGTCGAGGTGATTCTGTGGTCAAATTTTGAAGGTATTTGGAGATAATTTGCCGAAGTTACGAAGGTTCAAAGCTTGAAAAGTCACGAAAGATGTGTGTTTGAGCACATCAATTACTCGGTTTCTAGAAAACTCACCCAGATGGACTTAAGCATTATTAGTCATGTTAAAGAGCTCGTCGAGGTCATTCTGTGGTCAAATTTTGAAGGTATTTGGAGATAATTTGCCGAAGTTACGGAGGTTCAAAGCTTGAAAAGTCACGAAAGATGTGTGTTTGAGCACATAAATTACTCGGTTTCTAGAAAACTCACCAAGATAAAGTGAACCTTATTAGTCATGTTAAAGAGCTCGTCGAGGTGATTCTGTGGTCAAATTTTGAAGGTATTTGAAGCACATTTGCCGAAGTTACGGAGGTTCAAAGCTTGAAAAGTCACGAAAGATGTGTGTTTGAGCACATAAATTACTCGGTTTCTAGAAAACTCACCAAGATAAAGTGAACCTTATTAGTCATGTTAAAGAGCTCGTCGTGGTGATTCTGTGGTCAAATTTTGAAGGTATTTGGAGATAATTTGCCGAAGTTACGAAGGTTCAAAGCTTGAAAAGTCACGAAAGATGTGTGTTTGAGCACATATATTACTCGGTTTCTAGAAAACTCACCAAGATAGAGTGAACCTTATTAGGCATGTTAAAGAGCTCGTCGAGGTCATTTTGTGGTCAAATTTTGAAGGTATTTGAAGATAATTTGCCGAAGTTACAGAGGTTCAAAGCATGAAAAGTCACGAAGGATATGTGTTTGAGCACATAAATTAC
Source organism: Euwallacea fornicatus (assembly GCF_040115645.1). Lineage (NCBI taxonomy): Eukaryota > Metazoa > Arthropoda > Insecta > Coleoptera > Curculionidae > Euwallacea > Euwallacea fornicatus. The sequence continues at coordinate 89,759 of NW_027096086.1, read as the reverse complement.
TCGGTTTCTAGAAAACTCACTAAGATAGAGTGAACCTTATTAGTCATGTTAAAGAGCTCGTCGAGGTCATTCTGTGTTCAAATTTTGAAGGTATTTGGATATAATTTGCCGAAGTTACGGAGGTTCAAAGCTTGAAAAGTCACGAAAGATGTGTGTTTGAGCACATAAATTACTCGGTTTCTAGAAAACTCACCCAGATGGACTTAAGCATTATTAGTCATGTTAAAGAGCTCGTCGAGGTGATTCTGTGGTCAAATTTTGAAGGTATTTGGAGATAATTTGCCGAAGTTACGAAGGTTCAAAGCTTGAAAAGTCACGAAAGATGTGTGTTTGAGCACATATATTACTCGGTTTCTAGAAAACTCACCAAGATAGAGTGAACCTTATTTGTCATGTTAAATAGCTCGTCGAGGTCATTCTGTGGTCAAATTTTGAAGGTATTTGGAGATAATTTGCCGAAGTTACGGAGGTTCAAAGCTTGAAAAGTCACGAAAGATGTGTGTTTGAGCACATAAATTACTCGGTTTCTAGAAAACTCACTAAGATAGAGTGAACCTTATTAGTCATGTCAAAGAGCTAGTCGATGTCATTCTGTGGTCAAATTTTGAAGGTATTTGGAGATAATTTGCCGAAGTTACGAAGGTTCAAAGCTTGAAAAGTCACGAAAGATGTGTGTTTGAGCACATAAATTACTCGGTTTCTAGAAAACTCACCAAGATAAAGTGAACCTTATTAGTCATGTTAAAGAGCTCGTCGAGGTCATTCTGTGGTCAAATTTTGACGGTATTTGAAGATAATTTGCCGAAGTTACAGAGGTTCAAAGCATGAAAAGTCACGAAGGATGTGTGTTTGAGCACATAAATTACTCGGTTTCTAGAAAACTCACCAAGATAAAGTGAACCTTATTAGTCATGTTAAAGAGCTCGTCGAGGTCATTCTGTGGTCAAATTTTGAAGGTATTTGGAGATAATTTGCCGAAGTTACGAAGGTTCAAAGCTTGAAAAGTCACGAAAGATGTGTGTTTGAGCACATAAATTACTCGGTTTCTAGAAAACTCACTAAGATAGAGTGAACCTTATTAGTCATGTTAAAGAGCTCGTCGAGGTCATTCTGTGTTCAAATTTTGAAGGTATTTGGAGATAATTTGCCGAAGTTACGAAGGTTCAAAGCTTGAAAAGTCACGAAAGATGTGTGTTTGAGCACATATATTACTCGGTTTCTAGAAAACTCACCAAGATAGAGTGAACCTTATTAGGCATGTTAAAGAGCTCGTCGAGGTCATTTTGTGGTCAAATTTTGAAGGTATTTGAAGATAATTTGCCGAAGTTACGAAGGTTCAAAGCTTGAAAAGTCACGAAAGATGTGTGTTTGAGCACATAAATTACTCGGTTTCTAGAAAACTCACCAAGATAAAGTGAACCTTATTAGTCATCTTAAAGAGCTCGTCGTGGTGATTCTGTGGTCAAATTTTGAAGGTATTTGGAGATAATTTGCCGAAGTTACGAAGGTTCAAAGCTTGAAAAGTCACGAAAGATGTGTGTTTGAGCACATAAATTACTCGGTTTCTAGAAAACTCACCAAGATAAAGTGAACCTTATTAGTCATGTTAAAGAGCTCGTCGAGGTGATTCTGTGGTCAAATTTTGAAGGTATTTGAAGCACATTTGCCGAAGTTACAGAGGTTCAAAGCTTGAAAAGTCACGAAAGATGTGTGTTAGAGCACATATATTACTCGTTTTCTAGAAAACCCACCATGATACAATGAAGCCTTATTAATTATGTTAAAGAGCTCGTCGAGGTGATTCTGTGGTCAAATTTTGAAGGTATTTGGAGCTCAGTCGCCGAAGATACGGAGGTTCAAAGCTTGAAAAGTCACGAAAGATGTGTGTTAGAGCACATAAATTACTCGTTTTCTAGAAAACCCACCATGATACAATGAAGCCTTATTAATTATGTTAAAGAGCTCGTCGAGGTGATTCTGTGGTCAAATTTTGAAGGTATTTGGAGCTCAGTCGCCGAAGATACGGAGGTTCAAAGCTTGAAAAGTCACGAAAGATGTGTGTTTGAGCACATAAATTACTCGTTTTCTAGAAAACCCACCATGATACAATGTAGCCTTATTAGTCATGATGAAGAGCTCGTCGAGGTGAATCTGTGGTCAAATTTTGAAGGTATTTGGAACTCATTTACCGAAGTTACGGAGGTTCAAAGCTTGAAAAGTCACGAAAGATGTGTGTTTGTGCACATAAATTACTCGTTTTCTAGAAAACCCACCAAGATACAATGAAGCTTTATTAGTCATGTTAAAGTACTCGTCGTGGTGATTCTGTGGTCAAATTTTGAAGGTATTTGGAGCTCAGTCGCCGAAGATACGGAGGTTCAAAGCTTGAAAAGTCACGAAAGATGTGTGTTAGAGCACATAAATTACTCGTTTTCTAGAAAACCCACCATGATACAATGAAGCCTTATTAATTATGTTAAAGAGCTCGTCGAGGTGATTCTGTGGTCAAATTTTGAAAGTATTTGGAACTCATTTACCGAAGTTACGGAGGTTCAAAGCTTGAAAAGTCACGAAAGATGTGTGTTTGAGCACATAAATTACTCGGTTTCTAGAAAACTCACTAAGATAGAGTGAACCTTATTAGTCATGTCAAAGAGCTAGTCGATGTCATTCTGTGGTCAAATTTTGAAGGTATTTGGAGATAATTTGCCGAAGTTACGAAGGTTCAAAGCTTGAAAAGTCACGAAAGATGTGTGTTTGAGCACATAAATTACTCGGTTTCTAGAAAACTCACCAAGATAAAGTGAACCTTATTAGTCATGTTAAAGAGCTCGTCGAGGTCATTCTGTGGTCAAATTTTGAAGGTATTTGAAGATAATTTGCCGAAGTTACGAAGGTTCAAAGCTTGAAAAGTCACGAAAGATGTGTGTTTGAGCACATAAATTACTCGGTTTCTAGAAAACTCACCAAGATAAAGTGAACCTTATTAGTCATGTTAAAGAGCTCGTCGAGGTCATTCTGTGGTCAAATTTTGAAGGTATTTGGAGATAATTTGCCGAAGTTACGAAGGTTCAAAGCTTGAAAAGTCACGAAAGATGTGTGTTTGAGCACATAAATTACTCGGTTTCTAGAAAACTCACCAAGATAAAGTGAACCTTATTAGTCATGTTAAAGAGCTCGTCGAGGTCATTCTGTGGTCAAATTTTGAAGGTATTTGGAGATAATTTGCCGAAGTTACGAAGGTTCAAAGCTTGAAAAGTCACGAAAGATGTGTGTTTGAGCACATAAATTACTCGGTTTCTAGAAAACTCACTAAGATAGAGTGAACCTTATTAGTCATGTTAAAGAGCTCGTCGAGGTCATTCTGTGTTCAAATTTTGAAGGTATTTGGAGATAATTTGCCGAAGTTACGGAGGTTCAAAGCTTGAAAAGTCACGAAAGATGTGTGTTTGAGCACATAAATTACTCGGTTTCTAGAAAACTCACCCAGATGGACTTAAGCATTATTAGTCATGTTAAAGAGCCCGTCGAGGTGATTCTGAGGTCAAATTTTGAAGGTAATTGAAGCACATTTGCCGAAGCTACGGAGGTTCAAATCTTGAAAAGTCACGAAAGATGTGTGTTTGAGCACATAAATTACTCGGTTTCTAGAAAACTCACCCAGATGGACTTAAGCATTATTAGTCATGTTAAAGAGCTCGTCGAGGTCATTCTGTGGTCAAATTTTGAAGGTATTTGGAGATAATTTGCCGAAGTTACGGAGGTTCAAAGCTTGAAAAGTCACGAAAGATGTGTGTTTGAGCACATAAATTACTCGGTTTCTAGAAAACTCACCAAGATAAAGTGAACCTTATTAGTCATGTTAAAGAGCTCGTCGTGGTGATTCTGTGGTCAAATTTTGAATGTATTTGGAGATAATTTGCCGAAGTTACGAAGGTTCAAAGCTTGAAAAGTCACGAAAGATGTGTGTTTGAGCACATAAATTACTCGGTTTCTAGAAAACTCACCAAGATAAAGTGAACCTTATTAGTCATGTTAAAGAGCTCGTCGAGGTGATTCTGTGGTCAAATTTTGAAGGTATTTGAAGCACATTTGCCGAAGTTACGGAGGTTCAAAGCTTGAAAAGTCACGAAAGATGTGTGTTAGAGCACATATATTACTCGTTTTCTAGAAAACTCACCCAGATGGACTTAAGCATTATTAGTCATGTTAAAGAGCTCGTCGAGGTCATTCTGTGGTCAAATTTTGAAGGTATTTGGAGATAATTTGCCGAAGTTACGGAGGTTCAAAGCTTGAAAAGTCACGAAAGATAAGTGTTTGAGCACATAAATTACTCGGTTTCTAGAAAACTCACCCAGATGGACTTAAGCATTATTAGTCATGTTAAAGAGCTCGTCGAGGTCATTCTGTGGTCAAATTTTGAAGGTATTTGGAGATAATTTGCCGAAGTTACGGAGGTTCAAAGCTTGAAAAGTCACGAAAGATGTGTGTTTGAGCACATAAATTACTCGGTTTCTAGAAAACTCACCAAGATAAAGTGAACCTTATTAGTCATGTTAAAGAGCTCGTCGAGGTGATTCTGTGGTCAAATTTTGAAGGTATTTGAAGCACATTTGCCGAAGTTACGGAGGTTCAAAGCTTGAAAAGTCACGAAAGATGTGTGTTAGAGCACATATATTACTCGTTTTCTAGAAAACCCACCATGATACAATGAAGCCTTATTAATTATGTTAAAGAGCTCGTCGAGGTGATTCTGTGGTCAAATTTTGAAGGTATTTGGAGCTCAGTCGCCGAAGATACGGAGGTTCAAAGCTTGAAAAGTCACGAAAGATGTGTGTTTGAGCACATAAATTACTCGTTTTCTAGAAAACCCACCATGATACAATGTAGCCTTATTAGTCATGATGAAGAGCTCGTCGAGGTGAATCTGTGGTCAAATTTTGAAGGTATTTGGAACTCATTTACCGAAGTTACGGAGGTTCAAAGCTTGAAAAGTCACGAAAGATGTGTGTTTGTGCACATAAATTACTCGTTTTCTAGAAAACCCACCAAGATACAATGAAGCTTTATTAGTCATGTTAAAGTACTCGTCGTGGTGATTCTGTGGTCAAATTTTGAAGGTATTTGGAGCTCAGTCGCCGAAGATACGGAGGTTCAAAGCTTGAAAAGTCACGAAAGATGTGTGTTAGAGCACATAAATTACTCGTTTTCTAGAAAACCCACCATGATACAATGAAGCCTTATTAATTATGTTAAAGAGCTCGTCGAGGTGATTCTGTGGTCAAATTTTGAAAGTATTTGGAACTCATTTACCGAAGTTACGGAGGTTCAAAGCTTGAAAAGTCACGAAAGATGTGTGTTAGAGCACATAAATTACTCGTTTTCTAGAAAACACACCAAGATACAATGAAGCCTTATTCGTCATATTAAAGAGCTCGTCGAGGTGATTCTGTGGTCAAATTTTGAAAGTATTTGGAACTCATTTACCGAAGTTACGGAGGTTCAAAGCTTGAAAAGTCACGAAAGATGTGTGTTAGAGCACATAAATTACTCGTTTTCTAGAAAACACACCAAGATACAATGAAGCCTTATTCGTCATATTAAAGAGCTCGTCGAGGTGATTCTGTGGTCAAATTTTGAAAGTATTTGGAACTCATTTACCGAAGTTACGGAGGTTCAAAGCTTGAAAAGTCACGAAAGATGTGTGTTAGAGCACATAAATTACTCGTTTTCTAGAAAACCCACCATGATACAATGAAGCCTTATTAATTATGTTAAAGAGCTCGTCGAGGTGATTCTGTGGTCAAATTTTGAAAGTATTTGGAACTCATTTACCGAAGTTACGGAGGTTCAAAGCTTGAAAAGTCACGAAAGATGTGTGTTAGAGCACATAAATTACTCGTTTTCTAGAAAACCCACCATGATACAATGAAGCCTTATTAATTATGTTAAAGAGCTCGTCGAGGTGATTCTGTGGTCAAATTTTGAAAGTATTTGGAACTCATTTACCGAAGTTACGGAGGGTCAAAACTTGAAAAGTCACGAAAGATGTGTGTTTGAGCACATAAATTACTCGTTTTCTAGAAAACCCACCATGATACAATGAAGCCTTATTAGTCATGATAAAGAGCTCGTCGAGGTGATTATTTGGTCAAATTTTAAAGGTATTTGGAGCTCAGTTGCCGAAGATACGGAGGGTCAAAGCTTGAAAAGTCACGAAAGATGAGTGTTTGAGCACATAAATTACTCGTTTTCTAGAAAACACGCCAAGATACAATGAAGCCTTTTTCGTCATATTAAAGAGCTCGTCGAGGTGATTATTTGGTCAAATTTTAAAGGTATTTGGAGCTCAGTTGCCGAAGATACGGAGGGTCAAAACTTGAAAAGTCACGAAAGATGTGTGTTTGAGCACATAAATTACTCGTTTTCTAGAAAACCCACCATGATACAATGAAGCCTTATTAGTCATGATAAAGAGCTCGTCGAGGTGATTATTTGGTCAAATTTTAAAGGTATTTGGAGCTCAGTTGCCGAAGATACGGAGGGTCAAAACTTGAAAAGTCACGAAAGATGTGTGTTTGAGCACATAAATTACTCGTTTTCTAGAAAACCCACCATGATACAATGAAGCCTTATTAGTCATATTAAAGAGCTCGTCGAGGTGATTATTTGGTCAAATTTCAAAGGTATTTGGAGCTCAGTTGCCGAAGATACGGAGGGTCAAAGCTTGAAAAGTCACGAAAGATGTGTGTTTGAGCACATAAATTACTCGTTTTCTAGAAAACCCACCATGATACAATGTAGCCTTATTAGTCATGATAAAGAGCTCGTCGAGGTGATTATTTGGTCAAATTTTAAAGGTATTTGGAGCTCAGTTGCCGAAGATACGGAGGGTCAAAACTTGAAAAGTCACGAAAGATGTGTGTTTGAGCACATAAATTACTCGTTTTCTAGAAAACCCACCATGATACAATGTAGCCTTATTAGTCATGGTAAAGAGCTCGTCGAGGTGACTATTTGGTCAAATTTTGAAGGTATTTGGAACTCATTTACTGAAGTTACGGAGGTTCAAAGCTTGAAAAGTCACGAAAGATGTGTGTTTGAGCACATAAATTACTCGTTTTCTAGAAAACCCACCAAGATACAATGAAGCCTTATTAGTCATGATAAATAGCTCGTCGAGATGACTATTTGGTCAAATTTTGAAGGTATTTGGAACTCATTTACTGAAGTTACGGAGGTTCAAAGCTTGAAAAGTCACGAAAGATGTGTGTTTGAGCACATAAATTACTCGTTTTCTAGAAAACCCACCAAGATACAATGAAGCCTTATTAGTCATGATAAATAGCTCATCGAGATGACTATTTGGTCAAATTTTGAAGGTATTTGGAACTCATTTACCGAAGTTACGTACGTTCAAATCTTGAAAAGTCACGAAAGATGTGTGTTTGAGTACATAAATTACTCGTTTTCTAGAAAACCCACCAAGATACAATGAAGCCTTATTAGTCATGATAAATAGCTCGTCGAGATGACTATTTGGTCAAATTTTGAAGGTATTTGGAACTCATTTACCGAAGTTACGGACGTTCAAATCTTGAAAAGTCACGAAAGATGTGTGTTTGAGTACATAAATTACTCGTTTTCTAGAAAACCCACCAAGATACAATGAAGCCTTATTAGTCATGATAAATAGCTCGTCGAGATGACTATTTGGTCAAATTTTGAAGGTATTTGGAACTCATTTACCGAAGTTACGGAGGTTCAAAGCTTGAAAAGTCACGAAAGATGAGTGTTTGAGCACATAAATTACTCGTTTTCTAGAAAACCCACCAAGATACAATGAAGCCTTATTAATTATGTTAAAGAGCTCGTCGAGGTGATTATTTGGTCAAATTTTAAAGGTATTTGGAGCTCAGTTGCCGAAGATACGGAGGGTCAAAACTTGAAAAGTCACGAAAGATGTGTGTTTGAGCACATAAATTACTCGTTTTCTAGAAAACCCACCATGATACAATGTAGCCTTATTAGTCATGGTAAAGAGCTCGTCGAGGTGATTATTTGGTCAAATTTTGATGGTGTTTGGAGCTCATTTGCCGAAGATACGGAGGTTCAAAGCTTGAAAATCACGAAAGATGTGTCTTTGAGCACATAAATTACTCGTTTTCTAGAAAACCCACCAAGATACAATGATGCCTTATTAGTCATGATAAATAGCTCGTCGAGATGACTATTTGGTCAAATTTTGAAGGTATTTGGAACTCATTTACTGAAGTTACGGAGGTTCAAAGCTTGAAAAGTCACGAAAGATGTGTGTTTGAGCACATAAATTACTCGTTTTCTAGAAAACCCACCAAGATACAATGAAGCCTTATTAGTCATGATAAATAGCTCGTCGAGATGACTATTTGGTCAAATTTTGAAGGTATTTGGAACTCATTTACCGAAGTTACGGAGGTTCAAAGCTTGAAAAGTCACGAAAGATGTGTGTTTGAGCACATAAATTACTCGTTTTCTAGAAAACCCACCAAGATACAATGAAGCCTTATTAGTCATGATAAATAGCTCGTCGAGATGACTATTTGGTCAAATTTTGAAGGTATTTGGAACTCATTTACCGAAGTTACGGAGGTTCAAAGCTTGAAAAGTCACGAAAGATGTGTGTTTGAGCACATAAATTACTCGTTTTCTAGAAAACCCACCATGATACAATGAAGCCTTATTAATTATGTTAAAGAGCTCGTCGAGGTGATTCTGTGGTCAAATTTTTAAGGTATTTGGAACTCATTTACCGAAGTTACGGAGGTTCAAATCTTGAAAAGTCACGAAAGATGTGTGTTTGTGCACATAAATTACTCGTTTTCTAGAAAACCTACCAAGATACAATGAAGCTTTATTAGTCATGTTAAAGTACTCGTCGTGGTGATTCTGTGGTCAAATTTTGAAGGTATTTGGTGCCCAGTCGCCGAAGATACGGAGGTTCAAAGCTTGAAAAGTCACGAAAGATGTGTGTTAGAGCACATAAATTACTCGTTTTCTAGAAAACACACCAAGATACAATGAAGCCTTATTCGTCATATTAAAGAGCTCGTCGAGGTGATTATTTGGTCAAATTTTAAAGGTATTTGGAGCTCAGTTGCCGAAGATACGGAGGGTCAAAACTTGAAAAGTCACGAAAGATGTGTGTTTGAGCACATAAATTACTCGTTTTGTAGAAAACCCACCATGATACAATGTAGCCTTATTAATTATGTTAAAGAGCTCGTCGAGGTGATTCTGTGGTCAAATTTTGAAGGTATTTGGAACTCATTTACCGAAGTTACGGAGGTTCAAAGCTTGAAAAGTCACGAAAGATGTGTGTTAGAGCACATAAATTACTCGTTTTCTAGAAAACCCACCATGATACAATGAATCCTTATTAGTCATGTTAAAGTACTCGTCGTGGTGATCCTGTGGTGAAATTTTGAAGGTATTTGGAGCTCAGTCGCCGAAGATACGGTTGTTCAAAGTTTGAAAAGTCACGAAAGATGTGTGTTAGAGCACATAAATTACTCGTTTTCTAGAAAACCCACCAAGATACAATGAAGCCTTATTAATTATGTTAAAGAGCTCGTCGAGGTGATTATGTGGTCAAATTTTAAAGGTATTTGGAGCTCAGTTGCCGAAGATACGGAGGGTCAAAACTTGAAAAGTCACGAAAGATGTGTGTTTGAGCACATAAATTACTCGTTTTCTAGAAAACCCACCATGATACAATGTAGCCTTATTAGTCATGATAAAAAGCTCGTCGAGGTGATTATTTGGTCAAATTTTGAAGGTATTTGGAACTCATTTACCGAAGTTACGGAGGTTCAAACTTGAAAAGTCACGAAAGATGTGTGTTTGAGCACATAAATTACTCGTTTTCTAGAAAACCCACCATGATACAATGAAGCCTTATTAGTCATGATAAAGAGCTCGTCGAGGTGATTATTTGGTCAAATTTTGAAGGTATTTGGAACTCATTTACCGAAGTTACGGAGGTTCAAACTTGAAAAGTCACGAAAGATGTGTGTTTGAGCACATAAATTACTCGTTTTCTAGAAAACCCACCATGATACAATGAATCCTTATTAGTCATGTTAAAGTACTCGTCGTGGTGATCCTGTGGTGAAATTTTGAAGGTATTTGGAGCTCAGTCGCCGAAGATACGGAGGGTCAAAGCTTGAAAAGTCACGAAAGATGTGTGTTTGAGCACATAAATTACTCGTTTTCTAGAAAACCCACCATGATACAATGTAGCCTTATTAGTCATGATAAAGAGCTCGTCGAGGTGATTATTTGGTCAAATTTTAAAGGTATTTGGAGCTCAGTTGCCGAAGATACGGAGGGTCAAAACTTGAAAAGTCACGAAAGATGTGTGTTTGAGCACATAAATTACTCGTTTTCTAGAAAACCCACCATGATACAATGTAGCCTTATTAGTCATGGTAAAGAGCTCGTCGAGGTGACTATTTGGTCAAATTTTGAAGGTATTTGGAACTCATTTACTGAAGTTACGGAGGTTCAAAGCTTGAAAAGTCACGAAAGATGTGTGTTTGAGCACATAAATTACTCGTTTTCTAGAAAACCCACCAAGATACAATGAAGCCTTATTAGTCATGATAAATAGCTCGTCGAGATGACTATTTGGTCAAATTTTGAAGGTATTTGGAACTCATTTACTGAAGTTACGGAGGTTCAAAGCTTGAAAAGTCACGAAAGATGTGTGTTTGAGCACATAAATTACTCGTTTTCTAGAAAACCCACCAAGATACAATGAAGCCTTATTAGTCATGATAAATAGCTCATCGAGATGACTATTTGGTCAAATTTTGAAGGTATTTGGAACTCATTTACCGAAGTTACGTACGTTCAAATCTTGAAAAGTCACGAAAGATGTGTGTTTGAGTACATAAATTACTCGTTTTCTAGAAAACCCACCAAGATACAATGAAGCCTTATTAGTCATGATAAATAGCTCGTCGAGATGACTATTTGGTCAAATTTTGAAGGTATTTGGAACTCATTTACCGAAGTTACGGACGTTCAAATCTTGAAAAGTCACGAAAGATGTGTGTTTGAGTACATAAATTACTCGTTTTCTAGAAAACCCACCAAGATACAATGAAGCCTTATTAGTCATGATAAATAGCTCGTCGAGATGACTATTTGGTCAAATTTTGAAGGTATTTGGAACTCATTTACCGAAGTTACGGAGGTTCAAAGCTTGAAAAGTCACGAAAGATGAGTGTTTGAGCACATAAATTACTCGTTTTCTAGAAAACCCACCAAGATACAATGAAGCCTTATTAATTATGTTAAAGAGCTCGTCGAGGTGATTATTTGGTCAAATTTTAAAGGTATTTGGAGCTCAGTTGCCGAAGATACGGAGGGTCAAAACTTGAAAAGTCACGAAAGATGTGTGTTTGAGCACATAAATTACTCGTTTTCTAGAAAACCCACCATGATACAATGTAGCCTTATTAGTCATGGTAAAGAGCTCGTCGAGGTGATTATTTGGTCAAATTTTGATGGTGTTTGGAGCTCATTTGCCGAAGATACGGAGGTTCAAAGCTTGAAAATCACGAAAGATGTGTCTTTGAGCACATAAATTACTCGTTTTCTAGAAAACCCACCAAGATACAATGATGCCTTATTAGTCATGATAAATAGCTCGTCGAGATGACTATTTGGTCAAATTTTGAAGGTATTTGGAACTCATTTACTGAAGTTACGGAGGTTCAAAGCTTGAAAAGTCACGAAAGATGTGTGTTTGAGCACATAAATTACTCGTTTTCTAGAAAACCCACCAAGATACAATGAAGCCTTATTAGTCATGATAAATAGCTCGTCGAGATGACTATTTGGTCAAATTTTGAAGGTATTTGGAACTCATTTACCGAAGTTACGGAGGTTCAAAGCTTGAAAAGTCACGAAAGATGTGTGTTTGAGCACATAAATTACTCGTTTTCTAGAAAACCCACCAAGATACAATGAAGCCTTATTAGTCATGATAAATAGCTCGTCGAGATGACTATTTGGTCAAATTTTGAAGGTATTTGGAACTCATTTACCGAAGTTACGGAGGTTCAAAGCTTGAAAAGTCACGAAAGATGTGTGTTTGAGCACATAAATTACTCGTTTTCTAGAAAACCCACCATGATACAATGAAGCCTTATTAATTATGTTAAAGAGCTCGTCGAGGTGATTCTGTGGTCAAATTTTTAAGGTATTTGGAACTCATTTACCGAAGTTACGGAGGTTCAAATCTTGAAAAGTCACGAAAGATGTGTGTTTGTGCACATAAATTACTCGTTTTCTAGAAAACCTACCAAGATACAATGAAGCTTTATTAGTCATGTTAAAGTACTCGTCGTGGTGATTCTGTGGTCAAATTTTGAAGGTATTTGGTGCCCAGTCGCCGAAGATACGGAGGTTCAAAGCTTGAAAAGTCACGAAAGATGTGTGTTAGAGCACATAAATTACTCGTTTTCTAGAAAACACACCAAGATACAATGAAGCCTTATTCGTCATATTAAAGAGCTCGTCGAGGTGATTATTTGGTCAAATTTTAAAGGTATTTGGAGCTCAGTTGCCGAAGATACGGAGGGTCAAAACTTGAAAAGTCACGAAAGATGTGTGTTTGAGCACATAAATTACTCGTTTTGTAGAAAACCCACCATGATACAATGTAGCCTTATTAATTATGTTAAAGAGCTCGTCGAGGTGATTCTGTGGTCAAATTTTGAAGGTATTTGGAACTCATTTACCGAAGTTACGGAGGTTCAAAGCTTGAAAAGTCACGAAAGATGTGTGTTAGAGCACATAAATTACTCGTTTTCTAGAAAACCCACCATGATACAATGAATCCTTATTAGTCATGTTAAAGTACTCGTCGTGGTGATCCTGTGGTGAAATTTTGAAGGTATTTGGAGCTCAGTCGCCGAAGATACGGTTGTTCAAAGTTTGAAAAGTCACGAAAGATGTGTGTTAGAGCACATAAATTACTCGTTTTCTAGAAAACCCACCAAGATACAATGAAGCCTTATTAATTATGTTAAAGAGCTCGTCGAGGTGATTATGTGGTCAAATTTTAAAGGTATTTGGAGCTCAGTTGCCGAAGATACGGAGGGTCAAAACTTGAAAAGTCACGAAAGATGTGTGTTTGAGCACATAAATTACTCGTTTTCTAGAAAACCCACCATGATACAATGTAGCCTTATTAGTCATGATAAAAAGCTCGTCGAGGTGATTATTTGGTCAAATTTTGAAGGTATTTGGAACTCATTTACCGAAGTTACGGAGGTTCAAACTTGAAAAGTCACGAAAGATGTGTGTTTGAGCACATAAATTACTCGTTTTCTAGAAAACCCACCATGATACAATGAAGCCTTATTAGTCATGATAAAGAGCTCGTCGAGGTGATTATTTGGTCAAATTTTGAAGGTATTTGGAACTCATTTACCGAAGTTACGGAGGTTCAAACTTGAAAAGTCACGAAAGATGTGTGTTTGAGCACATAAATTACTCGTTTTCTAGAAAACCCACCATGATACAATGAATCCTTATTAGTCATGTTAAAGTACTCGTCGTGGTGATCCTGTGGTGAAATTTTGAAGGTATTTGGAGCTCAGTCGCCGAAGATACGGTTGTTCAAAGTTTGAAAAGTCACGAAAGATGTGTGTTAGAGCACATAAATTACTCGTTTTCTAGAAAACCCACCAAGATACAATGAAGCCTTATTAATTATGTTAAAGAGCTCGTCGAGGTGATTATGTGGTCAAATTTTAAAGGTATTTGGAGCTCAGTTGCCGAAGATACGGAGGGTCAAAACTTGAAAAGTCACGAAAGATGTGTGTTTGAGCACATAAATTACTCGTTTTCTAGAAAACCCACCATGATACAATGAAGCCTTATTAGTCATATTAAAGAGCTCGTCGAGGTGATTATTTGGTCAAATTTCAAAGGTATTTGGAGCTCAGTTGCCGAAGATACGGAGGGTCAAAGCTTGAAAAGTCACGAAAGATGTGTGTTTGAGCACATAAATTACTCGTTTTCTAGAAAACCCACCATGATACAATGTAGCCTTATTAGTCATGATAAAGAGCTCGTCGAGGTGATTATTTGGTCAAATTTTAAAGGTATTTGGAGCTCAGTTGCCGAAGATACGGAGGGTCAAAACTTGAAAAGTCACGAAAGATGTGTGTTTGAGCACATAAATTACTCGTTTTCTAGAAAACCCACCATGATACAATGTAGCCTTATTAGTCATGGTAAAGAGCTCGTCGAGGTGACTATTTGGTCAAATTTTGAAGGTATTTGGAACTCATTTACTGAAGTTACGGAGGTTCAAAGCTTGAAAAGTCACGAAAGATGTGTGTTTGAGCACATAAATTACTCGTTTTCTAGAAAACCCACCAAGATACAATGAAGCCTTATTAGTCATGATAAATAGCTCGTCGAGATGACTATTTGGTCAAATTTTGAAGGTATTTGGAACTCATTTACTGAAGTTACGGAGGTTCAAAGCTTGAAAAGTCACGAAAGATGTGTGTTTGAGCACATAAATTACTCGTTTTCTAGAAAACCCACCAAGATACAATGAAGCCTTATTAGTCATGATAAATAGCTCATCGAGATGACTATTTGGTCAAATTTTGAAGGTATTTGGAACTCATTTACCGAAGTTACGGACGTTCAAATCTTGAAAAGTCACGAAAGATGTGTGTTTGAGTACATAAATTACTCGTTTTCTAGAAAACCCACCAAGATACAATGAAGCCTTATTAGTCATGATAAATAGCTCGTCGAGATGACTATTTGGTCAAATTTTGAAGGTATTTGGAACTCATTTACCGAAGTTACGGACGTTCAAATCTTGAAAAGTCACGAAAGATGTGTGTTTGAGTACATAAATTACTCGTTTTCTAGAAAACCCACCAAGATACAATGAAGCCTTATTAGTCATGATAAATAGCTCGTCGAGATGACTATTTGGTCAAATTTTGAAGGTATTTGGAACTCATTTACCGAAGTTACGGAGGTTCAAAGCTTGAAAAGTCACGAAAGATGAGTGTTTGAGCACATAAATTACTCGTTTTCTAGAAAACCCACCAAGATACAATGAAGCCTTATTAATTATGTTAAAGAGCTCGTCGAGGTGATTATTTGGTCAAATTTTAAAGGTATTTGGAGCTCAGTTGCCGAAGATACGGAGGGTCAAAACTTGAAAAGTCACGAAAGATGTGTGTTTGAGCACATAAATTACTCGTTTTCTAGAAAACCCACCATGATACAATGTAGCCTTATTAGTCATGGTAAAGAGCTCGTCGAGGTGATTATTTGGTCAAATTTTGATGGTGTTTGGAGCTCATTTGCCGAAGATACGGAGGTTCAAAGCTTGAAAATCACGAAAGATGTGTCTTTGAGCACATAAATTACTCGTTTTCTAGAAAACCCACCAAGATACAATGATGCCTTATTAGTCATGATAAATAGCTCGTCGAGATGACTATTTGGTCAAATTTTGAAGGTATTTGGAACTCATTTACTGAAGTTACGGAGGTTCAAAGCTTGAAAAGTCACGAAAGATGTGTGTTTGAGCACATAAATTACTCGTTTTCTAGAAAACCCACCAAGATACAATGAAGCCTTATTAGTCATGATAAATAGCTCGTCGAGATGACTATTTGGTCAAATTTTGAAGGTATTTGGAACTCATTTACCGAAGTTACGGAGGTTCAAAGCTTGAAAAGTCACGAAAGATGTGTGTTTGAGCACATAAATTACTCGTTTTCTAGAAAACCCACCAAGATACAATGAAGCCTTATTAGTCATGATAAATAGCTCGTCGAGATGACTATTTGGTCAAATTTTGAAGGTATTTGGAACTCATTTACCGAAGTTACGGAGGTTCAAAGCTTGAAAAGTCACGAAAGATGTGTGTTTGAGCACATAAATTACTCGTTTTCTAGAAAACCCACCATGATACAATGAAGCCTTATTAATTATGTTAAAGAGCTCGTCGAGGTGATTCTGTGGTCAAATTTTTAAGGTATTTGGAACTCATTTACCGAAGTTACGGAGGTTCAAATCTTGAAAAGTCACGAAAGATGTGTGTTTGTGCACATAAATTACTCGTTTTCTAGAAAACCTACCAAGATACAATGAAGCTTTATTAGTCATGTTAAAGTACTCGTCGTGGTGATTCTGTGGTCAAATTTTGAAGGTATTTGGTGCCCAGTCGCCGAAGATACGGAGGTTCAAAGCTTGAAAAGTCACGAAAGATGTGTGTTAGAGCACATAAATTACTCGTTTTCTAGAAAACACACCAAGATACAATGAAGCCTTATTCGTCATATTAAAGAGCTCGTCGAGGTGATTATTTGGTCAAATTTTAAAGGTATTTGGAGCTCAGTTGCCGAAGATACGGAGGGTCAAAACTTGAAAAGTCACGAAAGATGTGTGTTTGAGCACATAAATTACTCGTTTTCTAGAAAACCCACCATGATACAATGTAGCCTTATTAATTATGTTAAAGAGCTCGTCGAGGTGATTCTGTGGTCAAATTTTGAAGGTATTTGGAACTCATTTACCGAAGTTACGGAGGTTCAAAGCTTGAAAAGTCACGAAAGATGTGTGTTAGAGCACATAAATTACTCGTTTTCTAGAAAACCCACCATGATACAATGAATCCTTATTAGTCATGTTAAAGTACTCGTCGTGGTGATCCTGTGGTGAAATTTTGAAGGTATTTGGAGCTCAGTCGCCGAAGATACGGTTGTTCAAAGTTTGAAAAGTCACGAAAGATGTGTGTTAGAGCACATAAATTACTCGTTTTCTAGAAAACCCACCAAGATACAATGAAGCCTTATTAATTATGTTAAAGAGCTCGTCGAGGTGATTATGTGGTCAAATTTTAAAGGTATTTGGAGCTCAGTTGCCGAAGATACGGAGGGTCAAAACTTGAAAAGTCACGAAAGATGTGTGTTTGAGCACATAAATTACTCGTTTTCTAGAAAACCCACCATGATACAATGAAGCCTTATTAGTCATGATAAAGAGCTCGTCGAGGTGATTATTTGGTCAAATTTTGAAGGTATTTGGAACTCATTTACCGAAGTTACGGAGGTTCAAACTTGAAAAGTCACGAAAGATGTGTGTTTGAGCACATAAATTACTCGTTTTCTAGAAAACCCACCATGATACAATGTAGCCTTATTAGTCATGATAAAAAGCTCGTCGAGGTGATTATTTGGTCAAATTTTGAACGTGTTTGCTGCTCATTTGCCGAAGATACGGAGGTTCAAATCTTGAAAAGTCACGAAAGATGAGTGTTTGAGCACATAAATTACTCGTTTTCTAGAAAACACACCTAGATACAATGAAGCCTTTTTCGTCATATTAAAGAGCTCGTCGAGGTGATTATTTGGTCAAATTTTAAAGGTATTTGGAGCTCAGTCGCCGAAGATACGGAGGTTCAAAGCTTGAAAAGTCACGAAAGATGTGTGTTAGAGCACATAAATTACTCGTTTTCTAGAAAACCCACCAAGATACAATGAAGCCTTATTAATTATGTTAAAGAGCTCGTCGAGGTGATTATTTGGTCAAATTTTGAAGGTATTTGGAACTCATTTACCGAAGATACGGAGGTTCAAAGCTTGAAAAGTCACGAAAGATGTGTGTTAGAGCACATAAATTACTCGTTTTCTAGAAAACCCACCAAGATACAATGAAGCCTTATTAATTATGTTAAAGAGCTCGTCGAGGTGATTCTGTGGTCAAATTTTGAAGGTATTTGGAACTCATTTACCGAAGATACGGAGGTTCAAAGCTTGAAAAGTCACGAAAGATGTGTGTTAGAGCACATAAATTACTCGTTTTCTAGAAAACCCACCATGATACAATGAATCCTTATTAGTCATGTTAAAGTACTCGTCGTGGTGATCCTGTGGTCAAATTTTGAAGGTATTTGGAGCTCAGTCGCCGAAGTTACGGAGGTTCAAACTTGAAAAGTCACGAAAATTGTGTGTTTGAGCACATAAATTACTCGTTTTCTAGAAAACCCACCATGATACAATGTAGCCTTATTAGTCATGATAAAAAGCTCGTCGAGGTGATTATTTGGTCAAATTTTGAACGTGTTTGCTGCTCATTTGCCGAAGATACGGAGGTTCAAAGCTTGAAAAGTCACGAAAGATGAGTGTTTGAGCACATAAATTACTCGTTTTCTAGAAAACACACCTAGATACAATGAAGCCTTTTTCGTCATATTAAAGAGCTCGTCGAGGTGATTATTTGGTCAAATTTTAAAGGTATTTGGAGCTCAGTCGCCGAAGATACGGAGGTTCAAAGCTTGAAAAGTCACGAAAGATGTGTGTTAGAGCACATAAATTACTCGTTTTCTAGAAAACCCACCAAGATACAATGAAGCCTTATTAATTATGTTAAAGAGCTCGTCGAGGTGATTATTTGGTCAAATTTTGAAGGTATTTGGAACTCATTTACCGAAGATACGGAGGTTCAAAGCTTGAAAAGTCACGAAAGATGTGTGTTAGAGCACATAAATTACTCGTTTTCTAGAAAACCCACCAAGATACAATGAAGCCTTATTAATTATGTTAAAGAGCTCGTCGAGGTGATTCTGTGGTCAAATTTTGAAGGTATTTGGAACTCATTTACCGAAGATACGGAGGTTCAAAGCTTGAAAAGTCACGAAAGATGTGTGCTAGAGCACATAAATTACTCGTTTTCTAGAAAACCCACCATGATACAATGAATCCTTATTAGTCATGTTAAAGTACTCGTCGTGGTGATCCTGTGGTCAAATTTTGAAGGTATTTGGAGCTCAGTCGCCGAAGATACGGAGGTTCAAAGCTTGAAAAGTCACGAAAGATGTGTGTTAGAGCACATAAATTACTCGTTTTCTAGAAAACCCACCAAGATACAATGAAGCCTTATTAATTATGTTAAAGAGCTCGTCGAGGTGATTCTGTGGTCAAATTTTGAAGGTATTTGGAACTCATTTACCGAAGATACGGAGGTTCAAAGCTTGAAAAGTCACGAAAGATGTGTGTTAGAGCACATAAATTACTCGTTTTCTAGAAAACCCACCAAGATACAATGAAGCCTTATTAATTATGTTAAAGAGCTCGTCGAGGTGATTCTGTGGTCAAATTTTGAAGGTATTTGGAACTCATTTACCGAAGATACGGAGGTTCAAAGCTTGAAAAGTCACGAAAGATGTGTGTTAGAGCACATAAATTACTCGTTTTCTAGAAAACCCACCATGATACAATGAATCCTTATTAGTCATGTTAAAGTACTCGTCGTGGTGATCCTGTGGTCAAATTTTGAAGGTATTTGGAGCTCAGTCGCCGAAGATACGGAGGTTCAAAGCTTGAAAAGTCACGAAAGATGTGTGTTAGAGCACATAAATTACTCGTTTTCTAGAAAACCCACCATGATACAATGTAGCCTTATTAGTCATGATAAAAAGCTCGTCGAGGTGATTATTTGGTCAAATTTTGAACGTGTTTGCTGCTCATTTGCCGAAGATACGGAGGTTCAAAGCTTGAAAAGTCACGAAAGATGAGTGTTTGAGCACATAAATTACTCGTTTTCTAGAAAACACACCTAGATACAATGAAGCCTTTTTCGTCATATTAAAGAGCTCGTCGAGGTGATTACTTGGTCAAATTTTGATGGTGTTTGGAGCTGATTTGCCGAAGATACGGAGGTTCAAAGCTTGAAAAGTCACGAAAGATGTGTGTTTGAGCACATAAATTACTCGTTTTCTAGAAAACCCACCAAGATACAATGAAGCCTTATTAATTATGTTAAAGAGCTCGTCGAGGTGATTATTTGGTCAAATTTTGATGGTGTTTGGAGCTGATTTGCCGAAGATACGGAGGTTCAAAGCTTGAAAAGTCACGAAAGATGTGTGTTTGAGCACATAAATTACTCGTTTTCTAGAAAACCCACCATGATACAATGTAGCCTTATTAGTCATGTTAAAGTACTCGTCGTGGTGATTCTGTGGTCAAATTTTGAAGGTATTTGGAGCTCAGTCGCCGAAGATACGGAGGTTCAAAGCTTGAAAAGTCACGAAAGATGTGTGTTTGAGCACATAAATTACTCGTTTTCTAGAAAACCCACCATGATACAATGAAGCCTTATTAGTCATATTAAAGAGCTCGTCGAGGTGATTATTTGGTCAAATTTTAAAGGTATTTGGAGCTCAGTTGCCGAAGATACGGAGGGTCAAAGCTTGAAAAGTCACGAAAGATGTGTGTTTGAGCACATAAATTACTCGTTTTCTAGAAAACCCACCATGATACAATGTAGCCTTATTAGTCATGATAAAGAGCTCGTCGAGGTGATTATTTGGTAAAATTTTAAAGGTATTTGGAGCTCAGTTGCCGAAGATACGGAGGGTCAAAACTTGAAAAGTCACGAAAGATGTGTGTTTGAGCACATAAATTACTCGTTTTCTAGAAAACCCACCATGATACAATGTAGCCTTATTAGTCATGGTAAAGAGCTCGTCGAGGTGATTATTTGGTCAAATTTTGATGGTGTTTGGAGCTCATTTGCCGAAGATACGGAGGTTCAAAGCTTGAAAATCACGAAAGATGTGTGTTTGAGCACATAAATTACTCGTTTTCTAGAAAACCCACCAAGATGCAATGATGCCTTATTAGTCATGATAAATAGCTCGTCGAGATGACTATTTGGTCAAATTTTGAAGGTATTTGGAACTCATTTACTGAAGTTACGGAGGTTCAAAGCTTGAAAAGTCACGAAAGATGTGTGTTTGAGCACATAAATTACTCGTTTTCTAGAAAACCCACCAAGATACAATGAAGCCTTATTAGTCATGATAAATAGCTCGTCGAGATGACTATTTGGTCAAATTTTGAAGGTATTTGGAACTCATTTACCGAAGTTACGGAGGTTCAAAGCTTGAAAAGTCACGAAAGATGTGTGTTTGAGCACATAAATTACTCGTTTTCTAGAAAACTCACCAAGATACAATGAAGCCTTATTAGTCATGATAAAGAGCTCGTCGAGATGACTATTTGGTCAAATTTTGAAGGTATTTGGAACTCATTTACCGAAGTTACGGAGGTTCAAAGCTTGAAAAGTCACGAAAGATGTGTGTTTGAGCACATAAATTACTCGTTTTCTAGAAAACCCACCATGATACAATGAAGCCTTATTAATTATGTTAAAGAGCTCGTCGTGGTGATTCTGTGGTCAAATTTTGAAGGTATTTGGAACTCATTTACCGAAGTTACGGAGGTTCAAAGCTTGAAAAGTCACGAAAGATGTGTGTTAGAGCACATAAATTACTCGTTTTCTAGAAAACCCACCATGATACAATGAATCCTTATTAGTCATGTTAAAGTACTCGTCGTGGTGATTCTGTGGTCAAATTTTGAAGGTATTTGGAGCTCAGTCGCCGAAGATACGGAGGTTCAAAGCTTGAAAAGTCACGAAAGATGTGTGTTTGAGCACATAAATTACTCGTTTTCTAGAAAACCCACCATGATACAATGTAGCCTTATTAGTCATGTTAAAGTACTCGTCGAGGTGATTATTTGGTCAAATTTTAAAGGTATTTGGAGCTCAGTTGCCGAAGATACGGAGGGTCAAAGCTTGAAAAGTCACGAAAGATGTGTGTTTGAGCACATAAATTACTCGTTTTCTAGAAAACCCACCAAGATACAATGATGCCTTATTAGTCATGATAAATAGCTCGTCGAGATGACTATTTGGTCAAATTTTGAAGGTATTTGGAACTCATTTACCGAAGTTACGGAGGTTCAAAGCTTGAAAAGTCACGAAAGATGTGTGTTTGAGCACATAAATTACTCGTTTTCTAGAAAACCCACCAAGATACAATGATGCCTTATTAGTCATGTTAAAGTACTCGTCGTGGTGATTCTGTGGTCAAATTTTGAAGGTATTTGAAACTCATTTACCGAAGTTACGGAGGTTCAAAGCTTGAAAAGTCACGAAAGATGTGTGTTTGAGCACATAAATTACTCGTTTTCTAGAAAACCCACCAAGATACAATGAAGCCTTATTAGTCATGATAAATAGCTCGTCGAGATGACTATTTGGTCAAATTTTGAAGGTATTTGGAACTCATTTACCGAAGTTACGGAGGTTCAAATCTTGAAAAGTCACGAAAGATGTGTGTTTGTGCACATAAATTACTCGTTTTCTAGAAAACCCACCATGATACAATGTAGCCTTATTAGTCATGTTAAAGTACTCGTCGAGGTGATTATTTGGTCAAATTTTAAAGGTATTTGGAGCTCAGTTGCCGAAGATACGGAGGGTCAAAGCTTGAAAAGTCACGAAAGATGTGTGTTTGAGCACATAAATTACTCGTTTTCTAGAAAACCCACCAAGATACAATGATGCCTTATTAGTCATGATAAATAGCTCGTCGAGATGACTATTTGGTCAAATTTTGAAGGTATTTGGAACTCATTTACCGAAGTTACGGAGGTTCAAAGCTTGAAAAGTCACGAAAGATGTGTGTTTGAGCACATAAATTACTCGTTTTCTAGAAAACCCACCAAGATACAATGATGCCTTATTAGTCATGTTAAAGTACTCGTCGAGGTGATTATTTGGTCAAATTTTGATGGTGTTTGGAGCTCATTTGCCGAAGATACGGAGGTTCAAAGCTTGAAAATCACGAAAGATGTGTGTTTGAGCACATAAATTACTCGTTTTCTAGAAAACCCACCAAGATGCAATGATGCCTTATTAGTCATGATAAATAGCTCGTCGAGATGACTATTTGGTCAAATTTTGAAGGTATTTGGAACTCATTTACTGAAGTTACGGAGGTTCAAAGCTTGAAAAGTCACGAAAGATGTGTGTTTGAGCACATAAATTACTCGTTTTCTAGAAAACCCACCAAGATACAATGAAGCCTTATTAGTCATGATAAATAGCTCGTCGAGATGACTATTTGGTCAAATTTTGAAGGTATTTGGAACTCATTTACCGAAGTTACGGAGGTTCAAAGCTTGAAAAGTCACGAAAGATGTGTGTTTGAGCACATAAATTACTCGTTTTCTAGAAAACTCACCAAGATACAATGAAGCCTTATTAGTCATGATAAAGAGCTCGTCGAGATGACTATTTGGTCAAATTTTGAAGGTATTTGGAACTCATTTACCGAAGTTACGGAGGTTCAAAGCTTGAAAAGTCACGAAAGATGTGTGTTTGAGCACATAAATTACTCGTTTTCTAGAAAACCCACCATGATACAATGAAGCCTTATTAATTATGTTAAAGAGCTCGTCGTGGTGATTCTGTGGTCAAATTTTGAAGGTATTTGGAACTCATTTACCGAAGTTACGGAGGTTCAAAGCTTGAAAAGTCACGAAAGATGTGTGTTAGAGCACATAAATTACTCGTTTTCTAGAAAACCCACCATGATACAATGAATCCTTATTAGTCATGTTAAAGTACTCGTCGTGGTGATTCTGTGGTCAAATTTTGAAGGTATTTGGAGCTCAGTCGCCGAAGATACGGAGGTTCAAAGCTTGAAAAGTCACGAAAGATGTGTGTTTGAGCACATAAATTACTCGTTTTCTAGAAAACCCACCATGATACAATGTAGCCTTATTAGTCATGATAAAGAGCACGTCGAGGTGAATCTGTGGTCAAATTTTGAAGGTATTTGGAACTCATTTACCGAAGTTACGGAGGTTCAAATCTTGAAAAGTCACGAAAGATGTGTGTTTGTGCACATAAATTACTCGTTTTCTAGAAAACCCACCATGATACAATGTAGCCTTATTAGTCATGTTAAAGTACTCGTCGAGGTGATTATTTGGTCAAATTTTAAAGGTATTTGGAGCTCAGTTGCCGAAGATACGGAGGGTCAAAGCTTGAAAAGTCACGAAAGATGTGTGTTTGAGCACATAAATTACTCGTTTTCTAGAAAACCCACCATGATACAATGAAGCCTTATTAGTCATATTAAAGAGCTCGTCGAGGTGATTATTTGGTCAAATTTTAAAGGTATTTGGAGCTCAGTTGCCGAAGATACGGAGGGTCAAAGCTTGAAAAGTCACGAAAGATGTGTGTTTGAGCACATAAATTACTCGTTTTCTAGAAAACCCACCATGATACAATGTAGCCTTATTAGTCATGATAAAGAGCTCGTCGAGGTGATTATTTGGTCAAATTTTAAAGGTATTTGGAGCTCAGTTGCCGAAGATACGGAGGGTCAAAACTTGAAAAGTCACGAAAGATGTGTGTTTGAGCACATAAATTACTCGTTTTCTAGAAAACCCACCATGATACAATGTAGCCTTATTAGTCATGATA
Source organism: Euwallacea fornicatus (assembly GCF_040115645.1). Lineage (NCBI taxonomy): Eukaryota > Metazoa > Arthropoda > Insecta > Coleoptera > Curculionidae > Euwallacea > Euwallacea fornicatus. The sequence goes on along the minus strand of NW_027096086.1, from coordinate 65,375 downwards.
AAAAGCTCGTCGAGGTGATTATTTGGTCAAATTTTGAACGTGTTTGCTGCTCATTTGCCGAAGATACGGAGGTTCAAAGCTTGAAAAGTCACGAAAGATGTGTGTTAGAGCACATAAATTACTCGTTTTCTAGAAAACCCACCAAGATACAATGAAGCCTTATTAATTATGTTAAAGAGCTCGTCGAGGTGATTATTTGGTCAAATTTTAAAGGTATTTGGAGCTCAGTCGCCGAAGATACGGAGGTTCAAAGCTTGAAAAGTCACGAAAGATGTGTGTTAGAGCACATAAATTACTCGTTTTCTAGAAAACCCACCAAGATACAATGAAGCCTTATTAATTATGTTAAAGAGCTCGTCGAGGTGATTATTTGGTCAAATTTTGATGGTGTTTGGAGCTGATTTGCCGAAGATACGGAGGTTCAAAGCTTGAAAAGTCACGAAAGATGTGTGTTTGAGCACATAAATTACTCGTTTTCTAGAAAACCCACCATGATACAATGTAGCCTTATTAGTCATGTTAAAGTACTCGTCGTGGTGATTCTGTGGTCAAATTTTGAAGGTATTTGGAGCTCAGTCGCCGAAGATACGGAGGTTCAAAGCTTGAAAAGTCACGAAAGATGTGTGTTTGAGCACATAAATTACTCGTTTTCTAGAAAACCCACCATGATACAATGAAGCCTTATTAGTCATATTAAAGAGCTCGTCGAGGTGATTATTTGGTCAAATTTTAAAGGTATTTGGAGCTCAGTCGCCGAAGATACGGAGGTTCAAAGCTTGAAAAGTCACGAAAGATGTGTGTTAGAGCACATAAATTACTCGTTTTCTAGAAAACCCACCATGATACAATGAAGCCTTATTAGTCATATTAAAGAGCTCGTCGAGGTGATTATTTGGTCAAATTTTGATGGTGTTTGGAGCTGATTTGCCGAAGATACGGAGGTTCAAAGCTTGAAAAGTCACGAAAGATGTGTGTTTGAGCACATAAATTACTCGTTTTCTAGAAAACCCACCATGATACAATGTAGCCTTATTAGTCATGTTAAAGTACTCGTCGTGGTGATTCTGTGGTCAAATTTTGAAGGTATTTGGAGCTCAGTCGCCGAAGATACGGAGGTTCAAAGCTTGAAAAGTCACGAAAGATGTGTGTTTGAGCACATAAATTACTCGTTTTCTAGAAAACCCACCATGATACAATGAAGCCTTATTAGTCATATTAAAGAGCTCGTCGAGGTGATTATTTGGTCAAATTTTAAAGGTATTTGGAGCTCAGTCGCCGAAGATACGGAGGTTCAAAGCTTGAAAAGTCACGAAAGATGTGTGTTTGAGCACATAAATTACTCGTTTTCTAGAAAACCCACCATGATACAATGAAGCCTTATTAGTCATATTAAAGAGCTCGTCGAGGTGATTATTTGGTCAAATTTTAAAGGTATTTGGAGCTCAGTCGCCGAAGATACGGAGGTTCAAAGCTTGAAAAGTCACGAAAGATGTGTGTTAGAGCACATAAATTACTCGTTTTCTAGAAAACCCACCATGATACAATGAATCCTTTTTAGTCATGTTAAAGTACTCGTCGTGGTGATTCTGTGGTCAAATTTTGAAGGTATTTGGAGCTCAGTCGCCGAAGATACGGAGGTTCAAAGCTTGAAAAGTCACGAAAGATGTGTGTTTGAGCACATAAATTACTCGTTTTCTAGAAAACCCACCATGATACAATGTAGCCTTATTAGTCATGATAAAGAGCACGTCGAGGTGAATCTGTGGTCAAATTTTGAAGGTAGTTGGAACTCATTTACCGAAGTTACGGAGGTTCAAATCTTGAAAAGTCACGAAAGATGTGTGTTTGTGCACATAAATTACTCGTTTTCTAGAAAACCCACCAAGATACAATGATGCCTTATTAGTCATGATAAATAGCTCGTCGAGATGACTATTTGGTCAAATTTTGAAGGTATTTGAAACTCATTTACCGAAGTTACGGAGGTTCAAATCTTGAAAAGTCACGAAAGATGTGTGTTTGTGCACATAAATTACTCGTTTTCTAGAAAACCCACCAAGATACAATGATGCCTTATTAGTCATGATAAATAGCTCGTCGAGATGACTATTTGGTCAAATTTTGAAGGTATTTGAAACTCATTTACCGAAGTTACGGAGGTTCAAAGCTTGAAAAGTCACGAAAGATGTGTGTTTGTGCACATAAATTACTCGTTTTCTAGAAAACCCACCAAGATACAATGAAGCCTTATTAGTCATGATAAATAGCTCGTCGAGATGACTATTTGGTCAAATTTTGAAGGTATTTGAAACTCATTTACCGAAGTTACGGAGGTTCAAAGCTTGAAAAGTCACGAAAGATGTGTGTTTGAGCACATAAATTACTCGTTTTCTAGAAAACCCACCAAGATACAATGATGCCTTATTAGTCATGATAAATAGCTCGTCGAGATGACTATTTGGTCAAATTTTGAAGGTATTTGGAACTCATTTACCGAAGTTACGGAGGTTCAAAGCTTGAAAAGTCACGAAAGATGTGTGTTTGAGCACATAAATTACTCGTTTTCTAGAAAACCCACCAAGATACAATGATGCCTTATTAGTCATGTTAAAGTACTCGTCGTGGTGATTCTGTGGTCAAATTTTGAAGGTATTTGAAACTCATTTACCGAAGTTACGGAGGTTCAAAGCTTGAAAAGTCACGAAAGATGTGTGTTTGAGCACATAAATTACTCGTTTTCTAGAAAACCCACCAAGATACAATGAAGCCTTATTAGTCATGATAAATAGCTCGTCGAGATGACTATTTGGTCAAATTTTGAAGGTATTTGAAACTCATTTACCGAAGTTACGGAGGTTCAAAGCTTGAAAAGTCACGAAAGATGTGTGTTTGAGCACATAAATTACTCGTTTTCTAGAAAACCCACCAAGATACAATGATGCCTTATTAGTCATGATAAATAGCTCGTCGAGATGACTATTTGGTCAAATTTTGAAGGTATTTGAAACTCATTTACCGAAGTTACGGAGGTTCAAAGCTTGAAAAGTCACGAAAGATGTGTGTTTGAGCACATAAATTACTCGTTTTCTAGAAAACTCACCATGATACAATGTAGCCTTATTAGTCATGATAAAAAGCTCGTCGAGGTGATTATTTGGTCAAATTTTGAACGTGTTTGCTGCTCATTTGCCGAAGATACGGAGGTTCAAAGCTTGAAAAGTCACGAAAGATGAGTGTTTGAGCACATAAATTACTCGTTTTCTAGAAAACACACCTAGATACAATGAAGCCTTATTAATTATGTTAAAGAGCTCGTCGAGGTGATTATTTGGTCAAATTTTGATGGTGTTTGGAGCTGATTTGCCGAAGATACGGAGGTTCAAAGCTTGAAAAGTCACGAAAGATGTGTGTTTGAGCACATAAATTACTCGTTTTCTAGAAAACCCACCATGATACAATGTAGCCTTATTAGTCATGTTAAAGTACTCGTCGTGGTGATTCTGTGGTCAAATTTTGAAGGTATTTGGAGCTCAGTCGCCGAAGATACGGAGGTTCAAAGCTTGAAAAGTCACGAAAGATGTGTGTTTGAGCACATAAATTACTCGTTTTCTAGAAAACCCACCATGATACAATGAAGCCTTATTAGTCATATTAAAGAGCTCGTCGAGGTGATTATTTGGTCAAATTTTAAAGGTATTTGGAGCTCAGTCGCCGAAGATACGGAGGTTCAAAGCTTGAAAAGTCACGAAAGATGTGTGTTAGAGCACATAAATTACTCGTTTTCTAGAAAACCCACCATGATACAATGAAGCCTTATTAGTCATATTAAAGAGCTCGTCGAGGTGATTATTTGGTCAAATTTTAAAGGTATTTGGAGCTCAGTCGCCGAAGATACGGAGGTTCAAAGCTTGAAAAGTCACGAAAGATGTGTGTTAGAGCACATAAATTACTCGTTTTCTAGAAAACCCACCATGATACAATGAATCCTTTTTAGTCATGTTAAAGTACTCGTCGTGGTGATTCTGTGGTCAAATTTTGAAGGTATTTGGAGCTCAGTCGCCGAAGATACGGAGGTTCAAAGCTTGAAAAGTCACGAAAGATGTGTGTTTGAGCACATAAATTACTCGTTTTCTAGAAAACCCACCATGATACAATGTAGCCTTATTAGTCATGATAAAGAGCACGTCGAGGTGAATCTGTGGTCAAATTTTGAAGGTAGTTGGAACTCATTTACCGAAGTTACGGAGGTTCAAATCTTGAAAAGTCACGAAAGATGTGTGTTTGTGCACATAAATTACTCGTTTTCTAGAAAACCCACCAAGATACAATGATGCCTTATTAGTCATGATAAATAGCTCGTCGAGATGACTATTTGGTCAAATTTTGAAGGTATTTGAAACTCATTTACCGAAGTTACGGAGGTTCAAATCTTGAAAAGTCACGAAAGATGTGTGTTTGTGCACATAAATTACTCGTTTTCTAGAAAACCCACCAAGATACAATGATGCCTTATTAGTCATGATAAATAGCTCGTCGAGATGACTATTTGGTCAAATTTTGAAGGTATTTGAAACTCATTTACCGAAGTTACGGAGGTTCAAAGCTTGAAAAGTCACGAAAGATGTGTGTTTGTGCACATAAATTACTCGTTTTCTAGAAAACCCACCATGATACAATGAAGCCTTATTAGTCATGATAAATAGCTCGTCGAGATGACTATTTGGTCAAATTTTGAAGGTATTTGAAACTCATTTACCGAAGTTACGGAGGTTCAAAGCTTGAAAAGTCACGAAAGATGTGTGTTTGAGCACATAAATTACTCGTTTTCTAGAAAACCCACCAAGATACAATGATGCCTTATTAGTCATGATAAATAGCTCGTCGAGATGACTATTTGGTCAAATTTTGAAGGTATTTGGAACTCATTTACCGAAGTTACGGAGGTTCAAAGCTTGAAAAGTCACGAAAGATGTGTGTTTGAGCACATAAATTACTCGTTTTCTAGAAAACCCACCAAGATACAATGATGCCTTATTAGTCATGTTAAAGTACTCGTCGTGGTGATTCTGTGGTCAAATTTTGAAGGTATTTGAAACTCATTTACCGAAGTTACGGAGGTTCAAAGCTTGAAAAGTCACGAAAGATGTGTGTTTGAGCACATAAATTACTCGTTTTCTAGAAAACCCACCAAGATACAATGAAGCCTTATTAGTCATGATAAATAGCTCGTCGAGATGACTATTTGGTCAAATTTTGAAGGTATTTGAAACTCATTTACCGAAGTTACGGAGGTTCAAAGCTTGAAAAGTCACGAAAGATGTGTGTTTGAGCACATAAATTACTCGTTTTCTAGAAAACCCACCAAGATACAATGATGCCTTATTAGTCATGATAAATAGCTCGTCGAGATGACTATTTGGTCAAATTTTGAAGGTATTTGAAACTCATTTACCGAAGTTACGGAGGTTCAAAGCTTGAAAAGTCACGAAAGATGTGTGTTTGAGCACATAAATTACTCGTTTTCTAGAAAACTCACCATGATACAATGTAGCCTTATTAGTCATGATAAAAAGCTCGTCGAGGTGATTATTTGGTCAAATTTTGAACGTGTTTGCTGCTCATTTGCCGAAGATACGGAGGTTCAAAGCTTGAAAAGTCACGAAAGATGAGTGTTTGAGCACATAAATTACTCGTTTTCTAGAAAACACACCTAGATACAATGAAGCCTTATTAATTATGTTAAAGAGCTCGTCGAGGTGATTATTTGGTCAAATTTTGATGGTGTTTGGAGCTGATTTGCCGAAGATACGGAGGTTCAAAGCTTGAAAAGTCACGAAAGATGTGTGTTTGAGCACATAAATTACTCGTTTTCTAGAAAACCCACCATGATACAATGTAGCCTTATTAGTCATGTTAAAGTACTCGTCGTGGTGATTCTGTGGTCAAATTTTGAAGGTATTTGGAGCTCAGTCGCCGAAGATACGGAGGTTCAAAGCTTGAAAAGTCACGAAAGATGTGTGTTTGAGCACATAAATTACTCGTTTTCTAGAAAACCCACCATGATACAATGAAGCCTTATTAGTCATATTAAAGAGCTCGTCGAGGTGATTATTTGGTCAAATTTTAAAGGTATTTGGAGCTCAGTCGCCGAAGATACGGAGGTTCAAAGCTTGAAAAGTCACGAAAGATGTGTGTTAGAGCACATAAATTACTCGTTTTCTAGAAAACCCACCATGATACAATGAAGCCTTATTAGTCATATTAAAGAGCTCGTCGAGGTGATTATTTGGTCAAATTTTGATGGTGTTTGGAGCTGATTTGCCGAAGATACGGAGGTTCAAAGCTTGAAAAGTCACGAAAGATGTGTGTTTGAGCACATAAATTACTCGTTTTCTAGAAAACCCACCATGATACAATGTAGCCTTATTAGTCATGTTAAAGTACTCGTCGTGGTGATTCTGTGGTCAAATTTTGAAGGTATTTGGAGCTCAGTCGCCGAAGATACGGAGGTTCAAAGCTTGAAAAGTCACGAAAGATGTGTGTTTGAGCACATAAATTACTCGTTTTCTAGAAAACCCACCATGATACAATGAAGCCTTATTAGTCATATTAAAGAGCTCGTCGAGGTGATTATTTGGTCAAATTTTAAAGGTATTTGGAGCTCAGTCGCCGAAGATACGGAGGTTCAAAGCTTGAAAAGTCACGAAAGATGAGTGTTTGAGCACATAAATTACTCGTTTTCTAGAAAACACACCTAGATACAATGAAGCCTTTTTCGTCATATTAAAGAGCTCGTCGAGGTGATTATTTGGTCAAATTTTGATGGTGTTTGGAGCTGATTTGCCGAAGATACGGAGGTTCAAAGCTTGAAAAGTCACGAAAGATGTGTGTTAGAGCACATAAATTACTCGTTTTCTAGAAAACCCACCAAGATACAATGAAGCCTTATTAATTATGTTAAAGAGCTCGTCGAGGTGATTCTGTGGTCAAATTTTGAAGGTATTTGGAACTCATTTACCGATGTTACGGAGGTTCAAAGCTTGAAAAGTCACGAAAGATGTGTGTTAGAGCACATAAATTACTCGTTTTCTAGAAAACACACCAAGATACAATGAAGCCTTATTAATTATGTTAAAGAGCTCGTCGAGGTGATTATTTGGTCAAATTTTAAAGGTATTTGGAGCTCAGTTGCCGAAGATACGGAGGGCCAAAACTTGAAAAGTCACGAAAGATGTGTGTTTGAGCTCATAAATTACTCGTTTTCTAGAAAACCCACCATGATACAATGTAGCCTTATTAGTCATGATAAAGAGCTCGTCGAGGTGATTCTGTGGTCAAATTTTGAAGGTATTTGGAGCTCAGTTGCCGAAGATACGGAGGGTCAAAGCTTGAAAAGTCACGAAAGATGTGTGTTTGAGCACATAAATTACTCGTTTTCTAGAAAACCCACCATGATACAATGTAGCCTTATCAGTCATGGCAAAGAGCTCGTCGAGGTGATTATTTGGTCAAATTTTGATGGTGTTTGGAGCTCATTTGCCGAAGATACGGAGGTTCAAAGCTTGAAAATCACGAAAGATGTGTGTTTGAGCACATAAATTACTCGTTTTCTAGAAAACCCACCAAGATACAATGATGCCTTATTAGTCATGATAAATAGCTCGTCGAGATGACTATTTGGTCAAATTTTGAAGGTATTTGGAACTCATTTACTGAAGTTACGGAGGTTCAAAGCTTGAAAAGTCACGAAAGATGTGTGTTTGAGCACATAAATTACTCGTTTTCTAGAAAACCCACCAAGATACAATGTAGCCTTATTAGTCATGATAAAAAGCTCGTCGAGGTGATTATTTGGTCAAATTTTGAACGTGTTTGCTGCTCATTTGCCGAAGATACGGAGGTTCAAAGCTTGAAAAGTCACGAAAGATGAGTGTTTGAGCACATAAATTACTCGTTTTCTAGAAAACACACCTAGATACAATGAAGCCTTTTTCGTCATATTAAAGAGCTCGTCGAGGTGATTATTTGGTCAAATTTTAAAGGTATTTGGAGCTCAGTCGCCGAAGATACGGAGGTTCAAAGCTTGAAAAGTCACGAAAGATGTGTGTTTGAGCACATAAATTACTCGTTTTCTAGAAAACCCACCAAGATACAATGATGCCTTATTAGTCATGTTAAAGTACTCGTCGTGGTGATTCTGTGGTCAAATTTTGAATGTATTTGGAACTCATTTACCGAAGTTACGGAGGTTCAAACTTGAAAAGTCACGAAAGATGTGTGTTTGAGCACATAAATTACTCGTTTTCTAGAAAACCCACCAAGATACAATGAAGCCTTATTAGTCATGATAAATAGCTCATCGAGATGACTATTTGGTCAAATTTTGAAGGTATTTGGAACTCATTTACCGAAGTTACGGAGGTTCAAAGCTTGAAAAGTCACGAAAGATGTGTATTTGAGCACATAAATTACTCGTTTTCTAGAAAACCCACCATGATACAATGAAGCTTTATTAGTCATGTTAAAGTACTCGTCGTGGTGATTCTGTGGTCAAATTTTGAAGGTATTTGGAGCTCAGTTGCCGAAGATACGGAGGTTCAAAGTTTGAAAAGTCACGAAAGATTTGTGTTTGAGCACATAAATTACTCGTTTTCTAGAAAACCCACCAAGATACAATGAAGCCTTATTAGTCATGATAAAAAGCTCATCGAGGTGATTATTTGGTCAAATTTTGAACGTGTTTGCTGCTCATTTGCCGAAGATACGGACGTTCAAAGCTTGAAAAGTCACGAAAGATGTGTGTTTGAGCACATAAATTACTCGTTTTCTAGAAAACCTACCAAGATACAATGAAGCTTTATTAGTCATGTTAAAGTACTCGTCGTGGTGATTCTGTGGTCAAATTTTGAAGGTATTTGGAGCTCAGTCGCCGAAGATACGGAGGTTCAAAGCTTGAAAAGTCACGAAAGATGTGTGTTTGAGCACATAAATTACTCGTTTTCTAGAAAACCCACCAAGATACAATGAAGCCTTATTAGTCATGATAAATAGCTCGTCGAGATGACTATTTGGTCAAATTTTGAAGGTATTTGGAACTCATTTACCGAAGTTACGGAGGTTCAAAGCTTGAAAAGTCACGAAAGATGTGTGTTTGAGCACATAAATTACTCGTTTTCTAGAAAACCCACCATGATACAATGTAGCCTTATTAGTCATGATAAAAAGCTCGTCGAGGTGATTATTTGGTCAAATTTTGAACGTGTTTGCTGCTCATTTGCCGAAGATACGGACGTTCAAAGCTTGAAAAGTCACGAAAGATGTGTGTTTGAGCACATAAATTACTCATTTTCTAGAAAACTCACCAAGATACAATGAAGCCTTATTAGTCATGATAAAAAGCTCGTCGAGGTGATTATTTGGTCAAATTTTGAACGTGTTTGCTGCTCATTTGCCGAAGATACGGACGTTCAAAGCTTGAAAAGTCACGAAAGATGTGTGTTTGAGCACATAAATTACTCATTTTCTAGAAAACTCACCAAGATACAATGAAGCCTTATTAGTCATGATAAAAAGCTCGTCGAGGTGATTATTTGGTCAAATTTTGAACGTGTTTGCTGCTCATTTGCCGAAGATACGGACGTTCAAAGCTTGAAAAGTCACGAAAGATGTGTGTTTGAGCACATAAATTACTCGTTTTCTAGAAAACCTACCAAGATACAATGAAGCTTTATTAGTCATGTTAAAGTACTCGTCGTGGTGATTCTGTGGTCAAATTTTGAAGGTATTTGGAGCTCAGTCGCCGAAGATACGGAGGTTCAAAGCTTGAAAAGTCACGGAAGATGTGTGTTAGAGCACATAAATTACTCGTTTTCTAGAAAACCCACCATGATACAATGAAGCCTTATCAATTATGTTAAAGAGCTCGTCGAAGTGATTATTTGGTCAAATTTTGAAGGTATTTGGAGCTCAGTTGCCGAAGATACGGAGGGTCAAAACTTGAAAATTCACGAAAGATGTGTGTTTGAGCACATAAATTACTCGTTTTCTAGAAAACCCACCACGATACAATGTAGCCTTATTAGTCATGATAAAGAGCTCGTCGAGGTGATTATTTGGTCAAATTTTAAAGGTATTTGGAGCTCAGTTGCCGAAGATACGGAGGGTCAAAACTTGAAAATTCACGAAAGATGAGTGTTTGAGCACATAAATTACTCATTTTCTAGAAAACTCACCAAGATACAATGAAGCCTTATTCGTCATATTAAAGAGCTCGTCGAGGTGATTATTTGGTCAAATTTTAAAGGTATTTGGAGCTCAGTTGCCGAAGATACGGAGGGTCAAAACTTGAAAAGTCACGAAAGATGTGTGTTAGAGCACATAAATTACTCGTTTTCTAGAAAACCCACCAAGATACAATGAAGCCTTATTAATTATGTTAAAGAGCTCGTCGAGGTGATTCTGTGGTCAAATTTTTAAGGTATTTGGAGCTCAGTTGCCGAAGATACGGAGGGTCAAAGCTTGAAAAGTCACGAAAGATGTGTGTTTGAGCACATAAATTACTCGTTTTCTAGAAAACCCACCATGATACAATGAAGCCTTATTAGTCATATTAAAGAGCTCGTCGAGGTGATTATTTGGTCAAATTTTAAAGGTATTTGGAGCTCAGTTGCCGAAGATACGGAGGGTCAAAACTTGAAAAGTCACGAAAGATGTGTGTTAGAGCACATAAATTACTCGTTTTCTAGAAAACCCACCATGATACAATGTAGCCTTATTAGTCATGTTAAAGTACTCGTCGTGGTGATTCTGTGGTCAAATTTTGAAGGTATTTGGAGCTCAGTCGCCGAAGATACGGAGGTTCAAAGCTTGAAAAGTCACGAAAGATGTGTGTTAGAGCACATAAATTACTCGTTTTCTAGAAAACCCACCAAGATACAATGAAGCCTTATTAATTATGTTAAAGAGCTCGTCGAGGTGATTATTTGGTCAAATTTTAAAGGTATTTGGAGCTCAGTTGCCGAAGATACGGAGGGTCAAAACTTGAAAAGTCACGAAAGATGTGTGTTTGAGCACATAAATTACTCGTTTTCTAGAAAACCCACCATGATACAATGTAGCCTTATTAGTCATGTTAAAGTACTCGTCGTGGTGATTCTGTGGTCAAATTTTGAAGGTATTTGGAGCTCAGTCGCCGAAGATACGGAGGTTCAAAGCTTGAAAAGTCACGAAAGATGTGTGTTAGAGCACATAAATTACTCGTTTTCTAGAAAACCCACCATGATACAATGAAGCCTTATTAATTTTGTTAAAGAGCTCGTCGAGGTGATTATTTGGTCAAATTTTAAAGGTATTTGGAGCTCAGTTGCCGAAGATACGGAGGGTCAAAACTTGAAAAGTCACGAAAGATGTGTGTTTGAGCACATAAATTACTCGTTTTCTAGAAAACCCACCATGATACAATGTAGCCTTATTAGTCATGATAAAGAGCTCGTCGAGGTGATTATTTGGTCAAATTTTGATGTGTTTGGAGCTCATTTGCCGAAGATACGGAGGTTCAAAGCTTGAAAAGTCACGAAAGATGTGTGTTTGAGCACATAAATTACTCGTTTTCTAGAAAACCCACCAAGATACAATGAAGCCTTATTAGTCATGATAAATAGCTCGTCGAGATGACTATTTGGTCAAATTTTGAAGGTATTTGGAACTCATTTACCGAAGTTACGGAGGTTCAAAGCTTGAAAAGTCACGAAAGATGTGTGTTTGAGCACATAAATTACTCGTTTTCTAGAAAACCCACCAAGATACAATGTAGCCTTATTAGTCATGATAAAAAGCTCGTCGAGGTGATTATTTGGTCAAATTTTGAACGTGTTTGCTGCTCATTTGCCGAAGATACGGAGGTTCAAAGCTTGAAAAGTCACGAAAGATGTGTGTTTGAGCACATAAATTACTCGTTTTCTAGAAAACCCACCATGATACAATGTAGCCTTATTAGTCATGTTAAAGTACTCGTCGTGGTGATTCTGTGGTCAAATTTTGAAGGTATTTGGAGCTCAGTCGCCGAAGATACGGAGGTTCAAAGCTTGAAAAGTCACGAAAGATGTGTGTTTGAGCACATAAATTACTCGTTTTCTAGAAAACCCACCATGATACAATGAAGCCTTATTAGTCATATTAAAGAGCTCGTCGAGGTGATTATTTGGTCAAATTTTAAAGGTATTTGGAGCTCAGTCGCCGAAGATACGGAGGTTCAAAGCTTGAAAAGTCACGAAAGATGTGTGTTAGAGCACATAAATTACTCGTTTTCTAGAAAACCCACCAAGATACAATGAAGCCTTATTAATTATGTTAAAGAGCTCGTCGAGGTGATTCTGTGGTCAAATTTTGAAGGTATTTGGAACTCATTTACCGATGTTACGGAGGTTCAAAGCTTGAAAAGTCACGAAAGATGTGTGTTAGAGCACATAAATTACTCGTTTTCTAGAAAACACACCAAGATACAATGAAGCCTTATTAATTATGTTAAAGAGCTCGTCGAGGTGATTATTTGGTCAAATTTTAAAGGTATTTGGAGCTCAGTTGCCGAAGATACGGAGGGCCAAAACTTGAAAAGTCACGAAAGATGTGTGTTTGAGCTCATAAATTACTCGTTTTCTAGAAAACCCACCATGATACAATGTAGCCTTATTAGTCATGATAAAGAGCTCGTCGAGGTGATTCTGTGGTCAAATTTTGAAGGTATTTGGAGCTCAGTTGCCGAAGATACGGAGGGTCAAAGCTTGAAAAGTCACGAAAGATGTGTGTTTGAGCACATAAATTACTCGTTTTCTAGAAAACCCACCATGATACAATGTAGCCTTATCAGTCATGGCAAAGAGCTCGTCGAGGTGATTATTTGGTCAAATTTTGATGGTGTTTGGAGCTCATTTGCCGAAGATACGGAGGTTCAAAGCTTGAAAATCACGAAAGATGTGTGTTTGAGCACATAAATTACTCGTTTTCTAGAAAACCCACCAAGATACAATGATGCCTTATTAGTCATGATAAATAGCTCGTCGAGATGACTATTTGGTCAAATTTTGAAGGTATTTGGAACTCATTTACTGAAGTTACGGAGGTTCAAAGCTTGAAAAGTCACGAAAGATGTGTGTTTGAGCACATAAATTACTCGTTTTCTAGAAAACCCACCAAGATACAATGTAGCCTTATTAGTCATGATAAAAAGCTCGTCGAGGTGATTATTTGGTCAAATTTTGAACGTGTTTGCTGCTCATTTGCCGAAGATACGGAGGTTCAAAGCTTGAAAAGTCACGAAAGATGAGTGTTTGAGCACATAAATTACTCGTTTTCTAGAAAACACACCTAGATACAATGAAGCCTTTTTCGTCATATTAAAGAGCTCGTCGAGGTGATTATTTGGTCAAATTTTAAAGGTATTTGGAGCTCAGTCGCCGAAGATACGGAGGTTCAAAGCTTGAAAAGTCACGAAAGATGTGTGTTTGAGCACATAAATTACTCGTTTTCTAGAAAACCCACCAAGATACAATGATGCCTTATTAGTCATGTTAAAGTACTCGTCGTGGTGATTCTGTGGTCAAATTTTGAATGTATTTGGAACTCATTTACCGAAGTTACGGAGGTTCAAACTTGAAAAGTCACGAAAGATGTGTGTTTGAGCACATAAATTACTCGTTTTCTAGAAAACCCACCAAGATACAATGAAGCCTTATTAGTCATGATAAATAGCTCATCGAGATGACTATTTGGTCAAATTTTGAAGGTATTTGGAACTCATTTACCGAAGTTACGGAGGTTCAAAGCTTGAAAAGTCACGAAAGATGTGTATTTGAGCACATAAATTACTCGTTTTCTAGAAAACCCACCATGATACAATGAAGCTTTATTAGTCATGTTAAAGTACTCGTCGTGGTGATTCTGTGGTCAAATTTTGAAGGTATTTGGAGCTCAGTTGCCGAAGATACGGAGGTTCAAAGTTTGAAAAGTCACGAAAGATTTGTGTTTGAGCACATAAATTACTCGTTTTCTAGAAAACCCACCAAGATACAATGAAGCCTTATTAGTCATGATAAAAAGCTCATCGAGGTGATTATTTGGTCAAATTTTGAACGTGTTTGCTGCTCATTTGCCGAAGATACGGACGTTCAAAGCTTGAAAAGTCACGAAAGATGTGTGTTTGAGCACATAAATTACTCGTTTTCTAGAAAACCTACCAAGATACAATGAAGCTTTATTAGTCATGTTAAAGTACTCGTCGTGGTGATTCTGTGGTCAAATTTTGAAGGTATTTGGAGCTCAGTCGCCGAAGATACGGAGGTTCAAAGCTTGAAAAGTCACGAAAGATGTGTGTTTGAGCACATAAATTACTCGTTTTCTAGAAAACCCACCAAGATACAATGAAGCCTTATTAGTCATGATAAATAGCTCGTCGAGATGACTATTTGGTCAAATTTTGAAGGTATTTGGAACTCATTTACCGAAGTTACGGAGGTTCAAAGCTTGAAAAGTCACGAAAGATGTGTGTTTGAGCACATAAATTACTCGTTTTCTAGAAAACCCACCATGATACAATGTAGCCTTATTAGTCATGATAAAAAGCTCGTCGAGGTGATTATTTGGTCAAATTTTGAACGTGTTTGCTTCTCATTTGCCGAAGATACGGAGGTTCAAAGCTTGAAAAGTCACGAAAGATGAGTGTTTGAGCACATAAATTACTCATTTTCTAGAAAACTCACCAAGATACAATGAAGCCTTATTAGTCATGATAAAAAGCTCGTCGAGGTGATTATTTGGTCAAATTTTGAACGTGTTTGCTGCTCATTTGCCGAAGATACGGACGTTCAAAGCTTGAAAAGTCACGAAAGATGTGTGTTTGAGCACATAAATTACTCATTTTCTAGAAAACTCACCAAGATACAATGAAGCCTTATTAGTCATGATAAAAAGCTCGTCGAGGTGATTATTTGGTCAAATTTTGAACGTGTTTGCTGCTCATTTGCCGAAGATACGGACGTTCAAAGCTTGAAAAGTCACGAAAGATGTGTGTTTGAGCACATAAATTACTCGTTTTCTAGAAAACCTACCAAGATACAATGAAGCTTTATTAGTCATGTTAAAGTACTCGTCGTGGTGATTCTGTGGTCAAATTTTGAAGGTATTTGGAGCTCAGTCGCCGAAGATACGGAGGTTCAAAGTTTGAAAAGTCACGAAAGATTTGTGTTTGAGCACATAAATTACTCGTTTTCTAGAAAACTCACCAAGATACAATGAAGCCTTATTAGTCATGATAAAAAGCTCGTCGAGGTGATTATTTGGTCAAATTTTGAACGTGTTTGCTGCTCATTTGCCGAAGATACGGACGTTCAAAGCTTGAAAAGTCACGAAAGATGTGTGTTTGAGCACATAAATTACTCGTTTTCTAGAAAACCTACCAAGATACAATGAAGCTTTATTAGTCATGTTAAAGTACTCGTCGTGGTGATTCTGTGGTCAAATTTTGAAGGTATTTGGAGCTCAGTCGCCGAAGATACGGAGGTTCAAAGCTTGAAAAGTCACGAAAGATGTGTGTTTGAGCACATAAATTACTCGTTTTCTAGAAAACCCACCAAGATACAATGAAGCCTTATTAGTCATGATAAATAGCTCGTCGAGATGACTATTTGGTCAAATTTTGAAGGTATTTGGAACTCATTTACCGAAGTTACGGAGGTTCAAAGCTTGAAAAGTCACGAAAGATGTGTGTTTGAGCACATAAATTACTCGTTTTCTAGAAAACCCACCATGATACAATGTAGCCTTATTAGTCATGATAAAAAGCTCGTCGAGGTGATTATTTGGTCAAATTTTGAACGTGTTTGCTTCTCATTTGCCGAAGATACGGAGGTTCAAAGCTTGAAAAGTCACGAAAGATGAGTGTTTGAGCACATAAATTACTCATTTTCTAGAAAACTCACCAAGATACAATGAAGCCTTATTAGTCATGATAAAAAGCTCGTCGAGGTGATTATTTGGTCAAATTTTGAACGTGTTTGCTGCTCATTTGCCGAAGATACGGACGTTCAAAGCTTGAAAAGTCACGAAAGATGTGTGTTTGAGCACATAAATTACTCGTTTTCTAGAAAACCTACCAAGATACAATGAAGCTTTATTAGTCATGTTAAAGTACTCGTCGTGGTGATTCTGTGGTCAAATTTTGAAGGTATTTGGAGCTCAGTCGCCGAAGATACGGAGGTTCAAAGCTTGAAAAGTCACGGAAGATGTGTGTTAGAGCACATAAATTACTCGTTTTCTAGAAAACCCACCATGATACAATGAAGCCTTATCAATTATGTTAAAGAGCTCGTCGAAGTGATTATTTGGTCAAATTTTGAAGGTATTTGGAGCTCAGTTGCCGAAGATACGGAGGGTCAAAACTTGAAAATTCACGAAAGATGTGTGTTTGAGCACATAAATTACTCGTTTTCTAGAAAACCCACCACGATACAATGTAGCCTTATTAGTCATGATAAAGAGCTCGTCGAGGTGATTATTTGGTCAAATTTTAAAGGTATTTGGAGCTCAGTTGCCGAAGATACGGAGGGTCAAAACTTGAAAATTCACGAAAGATGAGTGTTTGAGCACATAAATTACTCATTTTCTAGAAAACTCACCAAGATACAATGAAGCCTTATTCGTCATATTAAAGAGCTCGTCGAGGTGATTATTTGGTCAAATTTTAAAGGTATTTGGAGCTCAGTTGCCGAAGATACGGAGGGTCAAAACTTGAAAAGTCACGAAAGATGTGTGTTAGAGCACATAAATTACTCGTTTTCTAGAAAACCCACCAAGATACAATGAAGCCTTATTAATTATGTTAAAGAGCTCGTCGAGGTGATTCTGTGGTCAAATTTTTAAGGTATTTGGAGCTCAGTTGCCGAAGATACGGAGGGTCAAAGCTTGAAAAGTCACGAAAGATGTGTGTTTGAGCACATAAATTACTCGTTTTCTAGAAAACCCACCATGATACAATGAAGCCTTATTAGTCATATTAAAGAGCTCGTCGAGGTGATTATTTGGTCAAATTTTAAAGGTATTTGGAGCTCAGTTGCCGAAGATACGGAGGGTCAAAACTTGAAAAGTCACGAAAGATGTGTGTTAGAGCACATAAATTACTCGTTTTCTAGAAAACCCACCATGATACAATGTAGCCTTATTAGTCATGTTAAAGTACTCGTCGTGGTGATTCTGTGGTCAAATTTTGAAGGTATTTGGAGCTCAGTCGCCGAAGATACGGAGGTTCAAAGCTTGAAAAGTCACGAAAGATGTGTGTTAGAGCACATAAATTACTCGTTTTCTAGAAAACCCACCAAGATACAATGAAGCCTTATTAATTATGTTAAAGAGCTCGTCGAGGTGATTATTTGGTCAAATTTTAAAGGTATTTGGAGCTCAGTTGCCGAAGATACGGAGGGTCAAAACTTGAAAAGTCACGAAAGATGTGTGTTTGAGCACATAAATTACTCGTTTTCTAGAAAACCCACCATGATACAATGTAGCCTTATTAGTCATGTTAAAGTACTCGTCGTGGTGATTCTGTGGTCAAATTTTGAAGGTATTTGGAGCTCAGTCGCCGAAGATACGGAGGTTCAAAGCTTGAAAAGTCACGAAAGATGTGTGTTAGAGCACATAAATTACTCGTTTTCTAGAAAACCCACCATGATACAATGAAGCCTTATTAATTTTGTTAAAGAGCTCGTCGAGGTGATTATTTGGTCAAATTTTAAAGGTATTTGGAGCTCAGTTGCCGAAGATACGGAGGGTCAAAACTTGAAAAGTCACGAAAGATGTGTGTTTGAGCACATAAATTACTCGTTTTCTAGAAAACCCACCATGATACAATGTAGCCTTATTAGTCATGATAAAGAGCTCGTCGAGGTGATTATTTGGTCAAATTTTGATGTGTTTGGAGCTCATTTGCCGAAGATACGGAGGTTCAAAGCTTGAAAAGTCACGAAAGATGTGTGTTTGAGCACATAAATTACTCGTTTTCTAGAAAACCCACCAAGATACAATGAAGCCTTATTAGTCATGATAAATAGCTCGTCGAGATGACTATTTGGTCAAATTTTGAAGGTATTTGGAACTCATTTACCGAAGTTACGGAGGTTCAAAGCTTGAAAAGTCACGAAAGATGTGTGTTTGAGCACATAAATTACTCGTTTTCTAGAAAACCCACCAAGATACAATGTAGCCTTATTAGTCATGATAAAAAGCTCGTCGAGGTGATTATTTGGTCAAATTTTGAACGTGTTTGCTGCTCATTTGCCGAAGATACGGAGGTTCAAAGCTTGAAAAGTCACGAAAGATGAGTGTTTGAGCACATAAATTACTCGTTTTCTAGAAAACACACCTAGATACAATGAAGCCTTTTTCGTCATATTAAAGAGCTCGTCGAGGTGATTATTTGGTCAAATTTTAAAGGTATTTGGAGCTCAGTCGCCGAAGATACGGAGGTTCAAAGCTTGAAAAGTCACGAAAGATGTGTGTTTGAGCACATAAATTACTCGTTTTCTAGAAAACCCACCAAGATACAATGATGCCTTATTAGTCATGTTAAAGTACTCGTCGTGGTGATTCTGTGGTCAAATTTTGAATGTATTTGGAACTCATTTACCGAAGTTACGGAGGTTCAAACTTGAAAAGTCACGAAAGATGTGTGTTTGAGCACATAAATTACTCGTTTTCTAGAAAACCCACCAAGATACAATGAAGCCTTATTAGTCATGATAAATAGCTCATCGAGATGACTATTTGGTCAAATTTTGAAGGTATTTGGAACTCATTTACCGAAGTTACGGAGGTTCAAAGCTTGAAAAGTCACGAAAGATGTGTATTTGAGCACATAAATTACTCGTTTTCTAGAAAACCCACCATGATACAATGAAGCTTTATTAGTCATGTTAAAGTACTCGTCGTGGTGATTCTGTGGTCAAATTTTGAAGGTATTTGGAGCTCAGTTGCCGAAGATACGGAGGTTCAAAGTTTGAAAAGTCACGAAAGATTTGTGTTTGAGCACATAAATTACTCGTTTTCTAGAAAACCCACCAAGATACAATGAAGCCTTATTAGTCATGATAAAAAGCTCATCGAGGTGATTATTTGGTCAAATTTTGAACGTGTTTGCTGCTCATTTGCCGAAGATACGGACGTTCAAAGCTTGAAAAGTCACGAAAGATGTGTGTTTGAGCACATAAATTACTCGTTTTCTAGAAAACCTACCAAGATACAATGAAGCTTTATTAGTCATGTTAAAGTACTCGTCGTGGTGATTCTGTGGTCAAATTTTGAAGGTATTTGGAGCTCAGTCGCCGAAGATACGGAGGTTCAAAGCTTGAAAAGTCACGAAAGATGTGTGTTTGAGCACATAAATTACTCGTTTTCTAGAAAACCCACCAAGATACAATGAAGCCTTATTAGTCATGATAAATAGCTCGTCGAGATGACTATTTGGTCAAATTTTGAAGGTATTTGGAACTCATTTACCGAAGTTACGGAGGTTCAAAGCTTGAAAAGTCACGAAAGATGTGTGTTTGAGCACATAAATTACTCGTTTTCTAGAAAACCCACCATGATACAATGTAGCCTTATTAGTCATGATAAAGAGCTCGTCGAGGTGATTCTGTGGTCAAATTTTGAACGTGTTTGCTGCTCATTTGCCGAAGATACGGAGGTTCAAAGCTTGAAAAGTCACGAAAGATGTGTGTTAGAGCACATAAATTACTCGTTTTCTAGAAAACCCACCAAGATACAATGAAGCCTTATTAGTCATGATGAATAGCTCGTCGAGGTGATTCTGTGGTCAAATTTTGAAGGTATTTGGAACTCATTTACCGAAGTTACGGAGGTTCAAAGCTTGAAAAGTCACGAAAGATGTGTGTTAGAGCACATAAATTACTCGTTTTCTAGAAAACCCACCAAGATACAATGAAGCCTTATTAGTCATGATAAATAGCTCGTCGAGATGACTATTTGGTCAAATTTTGAAGGTATTTGGAACTCATTTACCGAAGTTACGGAGGTTCAAAGCTTGAAAAGTCACGAAAGATGTGTGTTTGAGCACATAAATTACTCGTTTTCTAGAAAACCCACCATGATACAATGTAGCCTTATTAGTCATGATAAAAAGCTCGTCGAGGTGATTATTTGGTCAAATTTTGAACGTGTTTGCTTCTCATTTGCCGAAGATACGGAGGTTCAAAGCTTGAAAAGTCACGAAAGATGAGTGTTTGAGCACATAAATTACTCATTTTCTAGAAAACTCACCAAGATACAATGAAGCCTTATTAGTCATGATAAAAAGCTCGTCGAGGTGATTATTTGGTCAAATTTTGAACGTGTTTGCTGCTCATTTGCCGAAGATACGGACGTTCAAAGCTTGAAAAGTCACGAAAGATGTGTGTTTGAGCACATAAATTACTCGTTTTCTAGAAAACCTACCAAGATACAATGAAGCTTTATTAGTCATGTTAAAGTACTCGTCGTGGTGATTCTGTGGTCAAATTTTGAAGGTATTTGGAGCTCAGTCGCCGAAGATACGGAGGTTCAAAGCTTGAAAAGTCACGGAAGATGTGTGTTAGAGCACATAAATTACTCGTTTTCTAGAAAACCCACCATGATACAATGAAGCCTTATCAATTATGTTAAAGAGCTCGTCGAAGTGATTATTTGGTCAAATTTTGAAGGTATTTGGAGCTCAGTTGCCGAAGATACGGAGGGTCAAAACTTGAAAATTCACGAAAGATGAGTGTTTGAGCACATAAATTACTCATTTTCTAGAAAACTCACCAAGATACAATGAAGCCTTATTCGTCATATTAAAGAGCTCGTCGAGGTGATTATTTGGTCAAATTTTAAAGGTATTTGGAGCTCAGTTGCCGAAGATACGGAGGGTCAAAACTTGAAAAGTCACGAAAGATGTGTGTTAGAGCACATAAATTACTCGTTTTCTAGAAAACCCACCACGATACAATGTAGCCTTATTAGTCATGATAAAGAGCTCGTCGAGGTGATTATTTGGTCAAATTTTAAAGGTATTTGGAGCTCAGTTGCCGAAGATACGGAGGGTCAAAACTTGAAAATTCACGAAAGATGAGTGTTTGAGCACATAAATTACTCATTTTCTAGAAAACTCACCAAGATACAATGAAGCCTTATTCGTCATATTAAAGAGCTCGTCGAGGTGATTATTTGGTCAAATTTTAAAGGTATTTGGAGCTCAGTTGCCGAAGATACGGAGGGTCAAAACTTGAAAAGTCACGAAAGATGTGTGTTAGAGCACATAAATTACTCGTTTTCTAGAAAACCCACCAAGATACAATGAAGCCTTATTAATTATGTTAAAGAGCTCGTCGAGGTGATTATTTGGTCAAATTTTAAAGGTATTTGGAGCTCAGTTGCCGAAGATACGGAGGGTCAAAACTTGAAAAGTCACGAAAGATGTGTGTTAGAGCACATAAATTACTCGTTTTCTAGAAAACCCACCATGATACAATGTAGCCTTATTAGTCATGTTAAAGTACTCGTCGTGGTGATTCTGTGGTCAAATTTTGAAGGTATTTGGAGCTCAGTCGCCGAAGATACGGAGGTTCAAAGCTTGAAAAGTCACGAAAGATGTGTGTTAGAGCACATAAATTACTCGTTTTCTAGAAAACCCACCAAGATACAATGAAGCCTTATTAATTATGTTAAAGAGCTCGTCGAGGTGATTATTTGGTCAAATTTTAAAGGTATTTGGAGCTCAGTTGCCGAAGATACGGAGGGTCAAAACTTGAAAAGTCACGAAAGATGTGTGTTTGAGCACATAAATTACTCGTTTTCTAGAAAACCCACCATGATACAATGTAGCCTTATTAGTCATGTTAAAGTACTCGTCGTGGTGATTCTGTGGTCAAATTTTGAAGGTATTTGGAGCTCAGTCGCCGAAGATACGGAGGTTCAAAGCTTGAAAAGTCACGAAAGATGTGTGTTAGAGCACATAAATTACTCGTTTTCTAGAAAACCCACCATGATACAATGAAGCCTTATTAATTTTGTTAAAGAGCTCGTCGAGGTGATTATTTGGTCAAATTTTAAAGGTATTTGGAGCTCAGTTGCCGAAGATACGGAGGGTCAAAACTTGAAAAGTCACGAAAGATGTGTGTTTGAGCACATAAATTACTCGTTTTCTAGAAAACCCACCATGATACAATGTAGCCTTATTAGTCATGATAAAGAGCTCGTCGAGGTGATTATTTGGTCAAATTTTGATGTGTTTGGAGCTCATTTGCCGAAGATACGGAGGTTCAAAGCTTGAAAAGTCACGAAAGATGTGTGTTTGAGCACATAAATTACTCGTTTTCTAGAAAACCCACCAAGATACAATGAAGCCTTATTAGTCATGATAAATAGCTCGTCGAGATGACTATTTGGTCAAATTTTGAAGGTATTTGGAACTCATTTACCGAAGTTACGGAGGTTCAAAGCTTGAAAAGTCACGAAAGATGTGTGTTTGAGCACATAAATTACTCGTTTTCTAGAAAACCCACCAAGATACAATGAAGCCTTATTAGTCATGATAAATAGCTCGTCGAGGTGATTATTTGGTCAAATTTTAAAGGTATTTGGAGCTCAGTTGCCGAAGATACGGAGGGTCAAAGCTTGAAAAGTCACGAAAGATGTGTGTTTGAGCACATAAATTACTCGTTTTCTAGAAAACCCACCATGATACAATGTAGCCTTATTAGTCATGATAAAGAGCTCGTCGAGGTGATTATTTGGTCAAATTTTAAAGGTATTTGGAGCTCAGTTGCCGAAGATACGGAGGGTCAAAACTTGAAAAGTCACGAAAGATGTGTGTTTGAGCACATAAATTACTCGTTTTCTAGAAAACCCACCATGATACAATGAAGCCTTATTAATTATGTTAAAGAGCTCGTCGAGGTGATTATTTGGTCAAATTTTAAAGGTATTTGGAGCTCAGTTGCCGAAGATACGGAGGGCCAAAACTTGAAAAGTCACGAAAGATGTGTGTTTGAGCACATAAATTACTCGTTTTCTAGAAAACCCACCATGATACAATGAAGCCTTATTAATTATGTTAAAGAGCTCGTCGAGGTGATTATTTGGTCAAATTTTAAAGGTATTTGGAGCTCAGTTGCCGAAGATACGGAGGGTCAAAACTTGAAAAGTCACGAAAGATGTGTGTTTGAGCACATAAATTACTCGTTTTCTAGAAAACCCACCATGATACAATGAAGCCTTATTAATTATGTTAAAGAGCTCGTCGAGGTGATTATTTGGTCAAATTTTAAAGGTATTTGGAGCTCAGTTGCCGAAGATACGGAGGGCCAAAACTTGAAAAGTCACGAAAGATGTGTGTTTGAGCACATAAATTACTCGTTTTCTAGAAAACCCACCATGATACAATGTATCCTTATTAGTCATGATAAAGAGCTCGTCGAGGTGATTATTTGGTCAAATTTTGATGGTGTTTGGAGCTCATTTGCCGAAGATACGGAGGGTCAAAACTTGAAAAGTCACGAAAGATGTGTGTTTGAGCACATAAATTACTCGTTTTCTAGAAAACCCACCATGATACAATGTAGCCTTATTAGTCATGATAAAGAGCTCGTCGAGGTGATTATTTGGTCAAATTTTAAAGGTATTTGGAGCTCAGTTGCCGAAGATACGGAGGGTCAAAGCTTGAAAAGTCACGAAAGATGTGTGTTTGAGCACATAAATTACTCGTTTTCTAGAAAACCCACCATGATACAATGAAGCCTTATTAGTCATATTAAAGAGCTCGTCGAGGTGATTATTTGGTCAAATTTTAAAGGTATTTGGAGCTCAGTTGCCGAAGATACGGAGGGTCAAAACTTGAAAAGTCACGAAAGATGTGTGTTTGAGCACATAAATTACTCGTTTTCTAGAAAACCCACCATGATACAATGTAGCCTTATTAGTCATATTAAAGAGCTCGTCGAGGTGATTATTTGGTCAAATTTTAAAGGTATTTGGAGCTCAGTTGCCGAAGATACGGAGGGTCAAAGCTTGAAAAGTCACGAAAGATGTGTGTTTGAGCACATAAATTACTCGTTTTCTAGAAAACCCACCATGATACAATGTAGCCTTATTAGTCATGATAAAGAGCTCGTCGAGGTGATTATTTGGTCAAATTTTAAAGGTATTTGGAGCTCAGTTGCCGAAGATACGGAGGGTCAAAACTTGAAAAGTCACGAAAGATGTGTGTTTGAGCACATAAATTACTCGTTTTCTAGAAAACCCACCATGATACAATGTAGCCTTATTAGTCATATTAAAGAGCTCGTCGAGGTGATTATTTGGTCAAATTTTAAAGGTATTTGGAGCTCAGTTGCCGAAGATACGGAGGGTCAAAACTTGAAAAGTCACGAAAGATGTGTGTTTGAGCACATAAATTACTCGTTTTCTAGAAAACCCACCATGATACAATGAAGCCATATTAATTATGTTAAAGAGCTCGTCGAGGTGATTATTTGGTCAAATTTTAAAGGTATTTGGAGCTCAGTTGCCGAAGATACGGAGGGTCAAAACTTGAAAAGTCACGAAAGATGTGTGTTTGAGCACATAAATTACTCGTTTTCTAGAAAACCCACCATGATACAATGAAGCCTTATTAATTATGTTAAAGAGCTCGTCGAGGTGATTATTTGGTCAAATTTTAAAGGTATTTGGAGCTCAGTTGCCGAAGATACGGAGGGCCAAAACTTGAAAAGTCACGAAAGATGTGTGTTTGAGCACATAAATTACTCGTTTTCTAGAAAACCCACCATGATACAATGTATCCTTATTAGTCATGATAAAGAGCTCGTCGAGGTGATTATTTGGTCAAATTTTGATGGTGTTTGGAGCTCATTTGCCGAAGATACGGAGGGTCAAAACTTGAAAAGTCACGAAAGATGTGTGTTTGAGCACATAAATTACTCGTTTTCTAGAAAACCCACCATGATACAATGTAGCCTTATTAGTCATGATAAAGAGCTCGTCGAGGTGATTATTTGGTCAAATTTTAAAGGTATTTGGAGCTCAGTTGCCGAAGATACGGAGGGTCAAAACTTGAAAAGTCACGAAAGATGTGTGTTTGAGCACATAAATTACTCGTTTTCTAGAAAACCCACCATGATACAATGAAGCCTTATTAATTATGTTAAAGAGCTCGTCGAGGTGATTATTTGGTCAAATTTTAAAGGTATTTGGAGCTCAGTTGCCGAAGATACGGAGGGCCAAAACTTGAAAAGTCACGAAAGATGTGTGTTTGAGCACATAAATTACTCGTTTTCTAGAAAACCCACCATGATACAATGTATCCTTATTAGTCATGATAAAGAGCTCGTCGAGGTGATTATTTGGTCAAATTTTGATGGTGTTTGGAGCTCATTTGCCGAAGATACGGAGGGTCAAAACTTGAAAAGTCACGAAAGATGTGTGTTTGAGCACATAAATTACTCGTTTTCTAGAAAACCCACCATGATACAATGTAGCCTTATTAGTCATGATAAAGAGCTCGTCGAGGTGATTATTTGGTCAAATTTTAAAGGTATTTGGAGCTCAGTTGCCGAAGATACGGAGGGTCAAAGCTTGAAAAGTCACGAAAGATGTGTGTTTGAGCACATAAATTACTCGTTTTCTAGAAAACCCACCATGATACAATGAAGCCTTATTAGTCATATTAAAGAGCTCGTCGAGGTGATTATTTGGTCAAATTTTAAAGGTATTTGGAGCTCAGTTGCCGAAGATACGGAGGGTCAAAACTTGAAAAGTCACGAAAGATGTGTGTTTGAGCACATAAATTACTCGTTTTCTAGAAAACCCACCATGATACAATGTAGCCTTATTAGTCATATTAAAGAGCTCGTCGAGGTGATTATTTGGTCAAATTTTAAAGGTATTTGGAGCTCAGTTGCCGAAGATACGGAGGGTCAAAGCTTGAAAAGTCACGAAAGATGTGTGTTTGAGCACATAAATTACTCGTTTTCTAGAAAACCCACCATGATACAATGTAGCCTTATTAGTCATGATAAAGAGCTCGTCGAGGTGATTATTTGGTCAAATTTTAAAGGTATTTGGAGCTCAGTTGCCGAAGATACGGAGGGTCAAAACTTGAAAAGTCACGAAAGATGTGTGTTTGAGCACATAAATTACTCGTTTTCTAGAAAACCCACCATGATACAATGTAGCCTTATTAGTCATATTAAAGAGCTCGTCGAGGTGATTATTTGGTCAAATTTTAAAGGTATTTGGAGCTCAGTTGCCGAAGATACGGAGGGTCAAAGCTTGAAAAGTCACGAAAGATGTGTGTTTGAGCACATAAATTACTCGTTTTCTAGAAAACCCACCATGATACAATGTAGCCTTATTAGTCATGATAAAGAGCTCGTCGAGGTGATTATTTGGTCAAATTTTAAAGGTATTTGGAGCTCAGTTGCCGAAGATACGGAGGGTCAAAACTTGAAAAGTCACGAAAGATGTGTGTTTGAGCACATAAATTACTCGTTTTCTAGAAAATCCACCATGATACAATGAAGCCTTATTAATTATGTTAAAGAGCTCGTCGAGGTGATTCTGTGGTCAAATTTTTAAGGTATTTGGAACTCATTTACCGAAGTTACGGAAGTTCAAATCTTGAAAAGTCACGAAAGATGTGTGTTTGTGCACATAAATTACTCGTTTTCTAGAAAACCTACCAAGATACAATGAAGCTTTATTAGTCATGTTAAAGTACTCGTCGTGGTGATTCTGTGGTCAAATTTTGAAGGTATTTGGAGCTCAGTCGCCGAAGATACGGAGGTTCAAAGCTTGAAAAGTCACGAAAGATGTGTGTTAGAGCACATAAATTACTCGTTTTCTAGAAAACCCACCATGATACAATGTAGCCTTATTAGTCATGTTAAAGTACTCGTCGTGGTGATTCTGTGGTCAAATTTTGAAGGTATTTGGAGCTCAGTCGCCGAAGATACGGAGGTTCAAAGCTTGAAAAGTCACGAAAGATGTGTGTTAGAGCACATAAATTACTCGTTTTCTAGAAAACCCACCATGATACAATGTAGCCTTATTAGTCATGATAAAGAGCTCGTCGAGGTGATTATTTGGTCAAATTTTGATGTGTTTGGAGCTCATTTGCCGAAGATACGGAGGTTCAAAGCTTGAAAAGTCACGAAAGATGTGTGTTTGAGCACATAAATTACTCGTTTTCTAGAAAACCCACCAAGATACAATGAAGCCTTATTAGTCATGATAAATAGCTCGTCGAGATGACTATTTGGTCAAATTTTGAAGGTATTTGGAACTCATTTACCGAAGTTACGGAGGTTCAAAGCTTGAAAAGTCACGAAAGATGTGTGTTTGAGCACATAAATTACTCGTTTTCTAGAAAACCCACCATGATACAATGAAGCCTTATTAGTCATGTTAAAGTACTCGTCGTGGTGATTCTGTGGTCAAATTTTGAAGGTATTTGGAGCTCAGTCGCCGAAGATACGGAGGTTCAAAGCTTGAAAAGTCACGAAAGATGTGTGTTAGAGCACATAAATTACTCGTTTTCTAGAAAACCCACCATGATACAATGTAGCCTTATTAGTCATGATAAAGAGCTCGTCGAGGTGATTCTGTGGTCAAATTTTGAAGGTATTTGGAGCTCAGTTGCCGAAGATACGGAGGGTCAAAGCTTGAAAAGTCACGAAAGATGTGTGTTTGAGCACATAAATTACTCGTTTTCTAGAAAACCCACCAAGATACAATGAAGCCTTATTAGTCATGATAAAGAGCTCGTCGAGGTGATTATTTGGTCAAATTTTGATGTGTTTGGAGCTCATTTGCCGAAGATACGGAGGTTCAAAGCTTGAAAAGTCACGAAAGATGTGTGTTTGAGCACATAAATTACTCGTTTTCTAGAAAACCCACCATGATACAATGAAGCCTTATTAGTCATGATAAAGAGCTCGTCGTGGTGATTCTGTGGTCAAATTTTGAAGGTATTTGGAGCTCAGTTGCCGAAGATACGGAGGGTCAAAACTTGAAAAGTCACGAAAGATGTGTGTTTGAGCACATAAATTACTCGTTTTCTAGAAAACCCACCATGATACAATGAAGCCTTATTAATTATGTTAAAGAGCTCGTCGAGGTGATTATTTGGTCAAATTTTAAAGGTATTTGGAGCTCAGTTGCCGAAGATACGGAGGGCCAAAACTTGAAAAGTCACGAAAGATGTGTGTTTGAGCACATAAATTACTCGTTTTCTAGAAAACCCACCATGATACAATGTATCCTTATTAGTCATGATAAAGAGCTCGTCGAGGTGATTATTTGGTCAAATTTTGATGGTGTTTGGAGCTCATTTGCCGAAGATACGGAGGGTCAAAACTTGAAAAGTCACGAAAGATGTGTGTTTGAACACATAAATTACTCGTTTTCTAGAAAACCCACCATGATACAATGTAGCCTTATTAGTCATGATAAAGAGCTCGTCGAGGTGATTATTTGGTCAAATTTTAAAGGTATTTGGAGCTCAGTTGCCGAAGATACGGAGGGTCAAAGCTTGAAAAGTCACGAAAGATGTGTGTTTGAGCACATAAATTACTCGTTTTCTAGAAAACCCACCATGATACAATGAAGCCTTATTAGTCATATTAAAGAGCTCGTCGAGGTGATTATTTGGTCAAATTTTAAAGGTATTTGGAGCTCAGTTGCCGAAGATACGGAGGGTCAAAACTTGAAAAGTCACGAAAGATGTGTGTTTGAGCACATAAATTACTCGTTTTCTAGAAAACCCACCATGATACAATGTAGCCTTATTAGTCATGATAAAGAGCTCGTCGAGGTGATTATTTGGTCAAATTTTAAAGGTATTTGGAGCTCAGTCGCCGAAGATACGGAGGTTCAAAGCTTGAAAAGTCACGAAAGATGTGTGTTAGAGCACATAGATTACTCGTTTTCTAGAAAACCCACCAAGATACAATGAAGCCTTATTAATTATGTTAAAGAGCTCGTCGAGGTGATTATTTGGTCAAATTTTGATGGTGTTTGGAGCTGATTTGCCGAAGATACGGAGGTTCAAAGCTTGAAAAGTCACGAAAGATGTGTGTTAGAGCACATAAATTACTCGTTTTCTAGAAAACCCACCAAGATACAATGAAGCCTTATTAATTATGTTAAAGAGCTCGTCGAGGTGATTCTGTGGTCAAATTTTGAAGGTATTTGGAACTCATTTACCGAAGTTACGGAGGTTCAAAGCTTGAAAAGTCACGAAAGATGTGTGTTAGAGCACATAAATTACTCGTTTTCTAGAAAACACACCAAGATACAATGAAGCCTTATTAATTATGTTAAAGAGCTCGTCGAGGTGATTCTGTGGTCAAATTTTGAAGGTATTTGGAGCTCAGTCGCCGAAGATACGGAGGTTCAAAGCTTGAAAAGTCACGAAAGATGTGTGTTTGAGCTCATAAATTACTCGTTTTCTAGAAAACCCACCATGATACAATGTAGCCTTATTAGTCATGATAAAGAGCTCGTCGAGGTGATTCTGTGGTCAAATTTTGAAGGTATTTGGAGCTCAGTTGCCGAAGATACGGAGGGTCAAAGCTTGAAAAGTCACGAAAGATGTGTGTTTGAGCACATAAATTACTCGTTTTCTAGAAAACCCACCATGATACAATGTAGCCTTATCAGTCATGGCAAAGAGCTCGTCGAGGTGATTATTTGGTCAAATTTTGATGGTGTTTGGAGCTCATTTGCCGAAGATACGGAGGTTCAAAGCTTGAAAATCACGAAAGATGTGTGTTTGAGCACATAAATTACTCGTTTTCTAGAAAACCCACCAAGATACAATGATGCCTTATTAGTCATGATAAATAGCTCGTCGAGATGACTATTTGGTCAAATTTTGAAGGTATTTGGAACTCATTTACTGAAGTTACGAAGGTTCAAAGCTTGAAAAGTCACGAAAGATGTGTGTTTGAGCACATAAATTACTCGTTTTCTAGAAAACCCACCAAGATACAATGAAGCCTTATTAGTCATGATAAATAGCTCGTCGAGATGACTATTTGGTCAAATTTTGAAGGTATTTGAAACTCATTTACCGAAGTTACGGAGGTTCAAAGCTTGAAAAGTCACGAAAGATGTGTGTTAGAGCACATAAATTACTCGTTTTCTAGAAAACCCACCAAGATAAAATGAAGCCTTATTAATTATGTTAAAGAGCTCGTCGAGGTGATTCTGTGGTCAAATTTTGAAGGTATTTGGAACTCATTTACCGAAGTTACGGAGGTTCAAAGCTTGAAAAGTCACGAAAGATGTGTGTTTGAGCACATAAATTACTCGTTTTCTAGAAAACTCACCATGATACAATGTAGCCTTATTAGTCATGATAAAAAGCTCGTCGAGGTGATTATTTGGTCAAATTTTGAACGTGTTTGCTGCTCATTTGCCGAAGATACGGAGGTTCAAAGCTTGAAAAGTCACGAAAGATGAGTGTTTGAGCACATAAATTACTCGTTTTCTAGAAAACACACCTAGATACAATGAAGCCTTTTTCGTCATATTAAAGAGCTCGTCGAGGTGATTATTTGGTCAAATTTTGAACGTGTTTGCTGCTCATTTGCCGAAGATACGGAGGTTCAAAGCTTGAAAAGTCACGAAAGATGAGTGTTTGAGCACATAAATTACTCGTTTTCTAGAAAACACACCTAGATACAATGAAGCCTTTTTCGTCATATTAAAGAGCTCGTCGAGGTGATTATTTGGTCAAATTTTAAAGGTATTTGGAGCTCAGTCGCCGAAGATACGGAGGTTCAAAGCTTGAAAAGTCACGAAAGATGTGTGTTAGAGCACATAAATTACTCGTTTTCTAGAAAACCCACCAAGATAAAATGAAGCCTTATTAATTATGTTAAAGAGCTCGTCGAGGTGATTCTGTGGTCAAATTTTGAAGGTATTTGGAACTCATTTACCGAAGTTACGGAGGTTCAAAGCTTGAAAAGTCACGAAAGATGTGTGTTAGAGCACATAAATTACTCGTTTTCTAGAAAACACACCAAGATACAATGAAGCCTTATTAATTATGTTAAAGAGCTCGTCGAGGTGATTCTGTGGTCAAATTTTGAAGGTATTTGGAACTCATTTACCGAAGTTACGGAGGTTCAAAGCTTGAAAAGTCACGAAAGATGTGTGTTTGAGCACATAAATTACTCGTTTTCTAGAAAACTCACCATGATACAATGTAGCCTTATTAGTCATGATAAAAAGCTCGTCGAGGTGATTATTTGGTCAAATTTTGAACGTGTTTGCTGCTCATTTGCCGAAGATACGGAGGTTCAAAGCTTGAAAAGTCACGAAAGATGAGTGTTTGAGCACATAAATTACTCGTTTTCTAGAAAACACACCTAGATACAATGAAGCCTTTTTCGTCATATTAAAGAGCTCGTCGAGGTGATTATTTGGTCAAATTTTGAACGTGTTTGCTGCTCATTTGCCGAAGATACGGAGGTTCAAAGCTTGAAAAGTCACGAAAGATGAGTGTTTGAGCACATAAATTACTCGTTTTCTAGAAAACACACCTAGATACAATGAAGCCTTTTTCGTCATATTAAAGAGCTCGTCGAGGTGATTATTTGGTCAAATTTTAAAGGTATTTGGAGCTCAGTCGCCGAAGATACGGAGGTTCAAAGCTTGAAAAGTCACGAAAGATGTGTGTTAGAGCACATAAATTACTCGTTTTCTAGAAAACCCACCAAGATAAAATGAAGCCTTATTAATTATGTTAAAGAGCTCGTCGAGGTGATTCTGTGGTCAAATTTTGAAGGTATTTGGAACTCATTTACCGAAGTTACGGAGGTTCAAAGCTTGAAAAGTCACGAAAGATGTGTGTTAGAGCACATAAATTACTCGTTTTCTAGAAAACACACCAAGATACAATGAAGCCTTATTAATTATGTTAAAGAGCTCGTCGAGGTGATTCTGTGGTCAAATTTTGAAGGTATTTGGAACTCATTTACCGAAGTTACGGAGGTTCAAAGCTTGAAAAGTCACGAAAGATGTGTGTTTGAGCACATAAATTACTCGTTTTCTAGAAAACTCACCATGATACAATGTAGCCTTATTAGTCATGATAAAAAGCTCGTCGAGGTGATTATTTGGTCAAATTTTGAACGTGTTTGCTGCTCATTTGCCG
The DNA here is from genome assembly GCF_040115645.1 of Euwallacea fornicatus. Classification (NCBI taxonomy): domain Eukaryota; kingdom Metazoa; phylum Arthropoda; class Insecta; order Coleoptera; family Curculionidae; genus Euwallacea; species Euwallacea fornicatus. The sequence goes on along the minus strand of NW_027096086.1, from coordinate 33,136 downwards.
AAGATACGGAGGTTCAAAGCTTGAAAAGTCACGAAAGATGAGTGTTTGAGCACATAAATTACTCGTTTTCTAGAAAACACACCTAGATACAATGAAGCCTTTTTCGTCATATTAAAGAGCTCGTCGAGGTGATTATTTGGTCAAATTTTAAAGGTATTTGGAGCTCAGTCGCCGAAGATACGGAGGTTCAAAGCTTGAAAAGTCACGAAAGATGTGTGTTTGAGCACATAAATTACTCGTTTTCTAGAAAACCCACCAAGATACAATGAAGCCTTATTAGTCATGATAAATAGCTCATCGAGATGACTATTTGGTCAAATTTTGAAGGTATTTGGAACTCATTTACCGAAGTTACGGAGGTTCAAAGCTTGAAAAGTCACGAAAGATGTGTATTTGAGCACATAAATTACTCGTTTTCTAGAAAACCCACCATGATACAATGAAGCTTTATTAGTCATGTTAAAGTACTCGTCGTGGTGATTCTGTGGTCAAATTTTGAAGGTATTTGGAGCTCAGTTGCCGAAGATACGGAGGTTCAAAGTTTGAAAAGTCACGAAAGATTTGTGTTTGAGCACATAAATTACTCGTTTTCTAGAAAACCCACCATGATACAATGTAGCCTTATTAGTCATGATAAAGAGCTCGTCGAGGTGATTATTTGGTCAAATTTTAAGGGTATTTGGAGCTCAGTTGCCGAAGATACGGAGGGTCAAAGCTTGAAAAGTCACGAAAGATGTGTGTTTGAGCACATAAATTACTCGTTTTCTAGAAAACCCACCATGATACAATGAAGCCTTATTAATTATGTTAAAGAGCTCGTCGAGGTGATTATTTGGTCAAATTTTAAAGGTATTTGGAGCTCAGTTGCCGAAGATACGGAGGGTCAAAACTTGAAAAGTCACGAAAGATGTGTGTTTGAGCACATAAATTACTCGTTTTCTAGAAAACCCACCATGATACAATGTAGCCTTATTAGTCATGTTAAAGTACTCGTCGTGGTGATTCTGTGGTCAAATTTTGAAGGTATTTGGAGCTCAGTCGCCGAAGATACGGAGGTTCAAAGCTTGAAAAGTCACGAAAGATGTGTGTTAGAGCACATAAATTACTCGTTTTCTAGAAAACCCACCATGATACAATGAAGCCTTATTAATTATGTTAAAGAGCTCGTCGAGGTGATTATTTGGTCAAATTTTAAAGGTATTTGGAGCTCAGTTGCCGAAGATACGGAGGGTCAAAACTTGAAAAGTCACGAAAGATGTGTGTTTGAGCACATAAATTACTCGTTTTCTAGAAAACCCACCAAGATACAATGAAGCCTTATTAGTCATGATAAATAGCTCGTCGAGATGACTATTTGGTCAAATTTTGAAGGTATTTGGAACTCATTTACCGAAGTTACGGAGGTTCAAAGCTTGAAAAGTCACGAAAGATGTGTGTTTGAGCACATAAATTACTCGTTTTCTAGAAAACCCACCAAGATACAATGAAGCCTTATTAGTCATGATAAATAGCTCGTCGAGGTGATTATTTGGTCAAATTTTAAAGGTATTTGGAGCTCAGTTGCCGAAGATACGGAGGGTCAAAGCTTGAAAAGTCACGAAAGATGTGTGTTTGAGCACATAAATTACTCGTTTTCTAGAAAACCCACCATGATACAATGTAGCCTTATTAGTCATGATAAAGAGCTCGTCGAGGTGATTATTTGGTCAAATTTTAAAGGTATTTGGAGCTCAGTTGCCGAAGATACGGAGGGCCAAAACTTGAAAAGTCACGAAAGATGTGTGTTTGAGCACATAAATTACTCGTTTTCTAGAAAACCCACCATGATACAATGTAGCCTTATTAGTCATGATAAAGAGCTCGTCGAGGTGATTATTTGGTCAAATTTTGAAGGTATTTGGAGCTCAGTTGCCGAAGATACGGAGGGTCAAAACTTGAAAAGTCACGAAAGATGTGTGTTTGAGCACATAAATTACTCGTTTTCTAGAAAACCCACCATGATACAATGAAGCCTTATTAATTATGTTAAAGAGCTCGTCGAGGTGATTATTTGGTCAAATTTTAAAGGTATTTGGAGCTCAGTTGCCGAAGATACGGAGGGCCAAAACTTGAAAAGTCACGAAAGATGTGTGTTTGAGCACATAAATTACTCGTTTTCTAGAAAACCCACCATGATACAATGTATCCTTATTAGTCATGATAAAGAGCTCGTCGAGGTGATTATTTGGTCAAATTTTGATGTGTTTGGAGCTCATTTGCCGAAGATACGGAGGTTCAAAGCTTGAAAAGTCACGAAAGATGTGTGTTTGAGCACATAAATTACTCGTTTTCTAGAAAACCCACCAAGATACAATGAAGCCTTATTAGTCATGATAAATAGCTCGTCGAGATGACTATTTGGTCAAATTTTGAAGGTATTTGGAACTCATTTACCGAAGTTACGGAGGTTCAAAGCTTGAAAAGTCACGAAAGATGTGTGTTTGAGCACATAAATTACTCGTTTTCTAGAAAACCCACCAAGATACAATGAAGCCTTATTAGTCATGATAAATAGCTCGTCGAGGTGATTATTTGGTCAAATTTTAAAGGTATTTGGAGCTCAGTTGCCGAAGATACGGAGGGTCAAAGCTTGAAAAGTCACGAAAGATGTGTGTTTGAGCACATAAATTACTCGTTTTCTAGAAAACCCACCAAGATACAATGAAGCCTTATTAGTCATGATAAAGAGCTCGTCGAGGTGATTATTTGGTCAAATTTTGATGTGTTTGGAGCTCATTTGCCGAAGATACGGAGGGTCAAAACTTGAAAAGTCACGAAAGATGTGTGTTTGAGCACATAAATTACTCGTTTTCTAGAAAACCCACCAAGATACAATGAAGCCTTATTAGTCATGATAAATAGCTCGTCGAGATGACTATTTGGTCAAATTTTGAAGGTATTTGGAACTCATTTACCGAAGTTACGGAGGTTCAAAGCTTGAAAAGTCACGAAAGATGTGTGTTTGAGCACATAAATTACTCGTTTTCTAGAAAACCCACCAAGATACAATGAAGCCTTATTAGTCATGATAAATAGCTCGTCGAGATGACTATTTGGTCAAATTTTGAAGGTATTTGGAACTCATTTACCGAAGTTACGGAGGTTCAAAGCTTGAAAAGTCACGAAAGATGTGTGTTTGAGCACATAAATTACTCGTTTTCTAGAAAACCCACCAAGATACAATGAAGCCTTATTAGTCATGATAAATAGCTCGTCGAGGTGATTATTTGGTCAAATTTTAAAGGTATTTGGAGCTCAGTTGCCGAAGATACGGAGGGTCAAAGCTTGAAAAGTCACGAAAGATGTGTGTTTGAGCACATAAATTACTCGTTTTCTAGAAAACCCACCATGATACAATGTAGCCTTATTAGTCATGATAAAGAGCTCGTCGAGGTGATTATTTGGTCAAATTTTAAAGGTATTTGGAGCTCAGTTGCCGAAGATACGGAGGGCCAAAACTTGAAAAGTCACGAAAGATGTGTGTTTGAGCACATAAATTACTCGTTTTCTAGAAAACCCACCATGATACAATGTAGCCTTATTAGTCATGATAAAGAGCTCGTCGAGGTGATTATTTGGTCAAATTTTAAAGGTATTTGGAGCTCAGTTGCCGAAGATACGGAGGGTCAAAACTTGAAAAGTCACGAAAGATGTGTGTTTGAGCACATAAATTACTCGTTTTCTAGAAAACCCACCATGATACAATGAAGCCTTATTAGTCATGATAAAGAGCTCGTCGTGGTGATTCTGTGGTCAAATTTTGAAGGTATTTGGAGCTCAGTTGCCGAAGATACGGAGGGTCAAAACTTGAAAAGTCACGAAAGATGTGTGTTTGAGCACATAAATTACTCGTTTTCTAGAAAACCCACCATGATACAATGAAGCCTTATTAATTATGTTAAAGAGCTCGTCGAGGTGATTATTTGGTCAAATTTTAAAGGTATTTGGAGCTCAGTTGCCGAAGATACGGAGGGCCAAAACTTGAAAAGTCACGAAAGATGTGTGTTTGAGCACATAAATTACTCGTTTTCTAGAAAACCCACCATGATACAATGTAGCCTTATTAGTCATGATAAAGAGCTCGTCGAGGTGATTATTTGGTCAAATTTTGATGGTGTTTGGAGCTCATTTGCCGAAGATACGGAGGGTCAAAACTTGAAAAGTCACGAAAGATGTGTGTTTGAGCACATAAATTACTCGTTTTCTAGAAAACCCACCATGATACAATGAAGCCTTATTAGTCATATTAAAGAGCTCGTCGAGGTGATTATTTGGTCAAATTTTAAAGGTATTTGGAGCTCAGTTGCCGAAGATACGGAGGGTCAAAACTTGAAAAGTCACGAAAGATGTGTGTTTGAGCACATAAATTACTCGTTTTCTAGAAAACCCACCAAGATACAATGAAGCCTTATTAGTCATGATAAATAGCTCGTCGAGGTGATTATTTGGTCAAATTTTAAAGGTATTTGGAGCTCAGTTGCCGAAGATACGGAGGGTCAAAGCTTGAAAAGTCACGAAAGATGTGTGTTTGAGCACATAAATTACTCGTTTTCTAGAAAACCCACCAAGATACAATGAAGCCTTATTAGTCATGATAAATAGCTCGTCGAGGTGATTATTTGGTCAAATTTTAAAGGTATTTGGAGCTCAGTTGCCGAAGATACGGAGGGTCAAAACTTGAAAAGTCACGAAAGATGTGTGTTTGAGCACATAAATTACTCGTTTTCTAGAAAACCCACCAAGATACAATGAAGCCTTATTAGTCATGATAAATAGCTCGTCGAGGTGATTATTTGGTCAAATTTTAAAGGTATTTGGAGCTCAGTTGCCGAAGATACGGAGGGCCAAAACTTGAAAAGTCACGAAAGATGTGTGTTTGAGCACATAAATTACTCGTTTTCTAGAAAACCCACCATGATACAATGTATCCTTATTAGTCATGATAAAGAGCTCGTCGAGGTGATTATTTGGTCAAATTTTGATGGTGTTTGGAGCTCATTTGCCGAAGATACGGAGGGTCAAAACTTGAAAAGTCACGAAAGATGTGTGTTTGAGCACATAAATTACTCGTTTTCTAGTAAACCCACCATGATACAATGAAGCCTTATTAGTCATGATAAAGAGCTCGTCGTGGTGATTCTGTGGTCAAATTTTGAAGGTATTTGGAGCTCAGTTGCCGAAGATACGGAGGGTCAAAACTTGAAAAGTCACGAAAGATGTGTGTTTGAGCACATAAATTACTCGTTTTCTAGAAAACCCACCATGATACAATGAAGCCTTATTAATTATGTTAAAGAGCTCGTCGAGGTGATTATTTGGTCAAATTTTAAAGGTATTTGGAGCTCAGTTGCCGAAGATACGGAGGGCCAAAACTTGAAAAGTCACGAAAGATGTGTGTTTGAGCACATAAATTACTCGTTTTCTAGAAAACCCACCATGATACAATGTATCCTTATTAGTCATGATAAAGAGCTCGTCGAGGTGATTATTTGGTCAAATTTTGATGGTGTTTGGAGCTCATTTGCCGAAGATACGGAGGGTCAAAACTTGAAAAGTCACGAAAGATGTGTGTTTGAGCACATAAATTACTCGTTTTCTAGAAAACCCACCATGATACAATGAAGCCTTATTAGTCATGTTAAAGAGCTCGTCGTGGTGATTCTGTGGTCAAATTTTGAAGGTATTTGGAGCTCAGTCGCCGAACATACGGAGGTTCAAAGCTTGAAAAGTCACGAAAGATGTGTGTTTGAGCACATAAATTACTCGTTTTCTAGAAAACCCACCATGATACAATGTAGCCTTATTAGTCATGATAAAGAGCTCGTCGAGGTGATTATTTGGTCAAATTTTAAAGGTATTTGGAGCTCAGTTGCCGAAGATACGGAGGGTCAAAACTTGAAAAGTCACGAAAGATGTGTGTTTGAGCACATAAATTACTCGTTTTCTATAAAACCCACCATGATACAATGAAGCCTTATTAATTATGTTAAAGAGCTCGTCGAGGTGATTATTTGGTCAAATTTTAAAGGTATTTGGAGCTCAGTTGCCGAAGATACGGAGGGTCAAAACTTGAAAAGTCACGAAAGATGTGTGTTTGAGCACATAAATTACTCGTTTTCTAGAAAACCCACCAAGATACAATGAAGCCTTATTAATTATGTTAAAGAGCTCGTCGAGGTGATTCTGTGGTCAAATTTTTAAGGTATTTGGAACTCATTTACCGAAGTTACGGAAGTTCAAATCTTGAAAAGTCACGAAAGATGTGTGTTAGAGCACATAAATTACTCGTTTTCTAGAAAACCCACCATGATACAATGTAGCCTTATTAGTCATGTTAAAGTACTCGTCGTGGTGATTCTGTGGTCAAATTTTGAAGGTATTTGGAGCTCAGTCGCCGAAGATACGGAGGTTCAAAGCTTGAAAAGTCACGAAAGATGTGTGTTAGAACACATAAATTACTCGTTTTCTAGAAAACCCACCATGATACAATGAAGCATTATTAATTATGTTAAAGAGCTCGTCGAGGTGATTATTTGGTCAAATTTTAAAGGTATTTGGAGCTCAGTTGCCGAAGATACGGAGGGTCAAAACTTGAAAAGTCACGAAAGATGTGTGTTTGAGCACATAAATTACTCGTTTTCTAGAAAACCCACCATGATACAATGTAGCCTTATTAGTCATGATAAAGAGCTCGTCGAGGTGATTATTTGGTCAAATTTTGATGTGTTTGGAGCTCATTTGCCGAAGATACGGAGGTTCAAAGCTTGAAAAGTCACGAAAGATGTGTGTTTGAGCACATAAATTACTCGTTTTCTAGAAAACCCACCAAGATACAATGAAGCCTTATTAGTCATGATAAATAGCTCGTCGAGGTGATTATTTGGTCAAATTTTGATGGTGTTTGGAGCTCATTTGCCGAAGATACGGAGGGTCAAAACTTGAAAAGTCACGAAAGATGTGTGTTTGAGCACATAAATTACTCGTTTTCTAGAAAACCCACCATGATACAATGTAGCCTTATTAGTCATGATAAAGAGCTCGTCGAGGTGATTATTTGGTCAAATTTTAAAGGTATTTGGAGCTCAGTTGCCGAAGATACGTAGGGTCAAAGCTTGAAAAGTCACGAAAGATGTGTGTTTGAGCACATAAATTACTCGTTTTCTAGAAAACCCACCATGATACAATGTATCCTTGTTAGTCATGATAAAGAGCTCGTCGAGGTGATTATTTGGTCAAATTTTAAAGGTATTTGGAGCTCAGTTGCCGAAGATACGGAGGGTCAAAACTTGAAAAGTCACGAAAGATGTGTGTTTGAGCACATAAATTACTCGTTTTCTAGTAAACCCACCATGATACAATGAAGCCTTATTAGTCATGATAAAGAGCTCGTCGTGGTGATTCTGTGGTCAAATTTTGAAGGTATTTGGAGCTCAGTTGCCGAAGATACGGAGGGTCAAAACTTGAAAAGTCACGAAAGATGTGTGTTTGAGCACATAAATTACTCGTTTTCTAGAAAACCCACCATGATACAATGTATCCTTATTAGTCATGATAAAGAGCTCGTCGAGGTGATTATTTGGTCAAATTTTGATGGTGTTTGGAGCTCATTTGCCGAAGATACGGAGGGTCAAAACTTGAAAAGTCACGAAAGATGTGTGTTTGAGCACATAAATTACTCGTTTTCTAGAAAACCCACCATGATACAATGAAGCCTTATTAGTCATGTTAAAGTACTCGTCGTGGTGATTCTGTGGTCAAATTTTGAAGGTATTTGGAACTCATTTACCGAAGTTACGGAGGTTCAAAGCTTGAAAAGTCACGAAAGATGTGTGTTTGAGCACATAAATTACTCGTTTTCTAGAAAACCCACCAAGATACAATGAAGCCTTATTAGTCATGATAAAAAGCTCGTCGAGGTGATTATTTGGTCAAATTTTGAACGTGTTTGCTGCTCATTTGCCGAAGATACGGACGTTCAAAGCTTGAAAAGTCACGAAAGATGTGTGTTTGAGCACATAAATTACTCGTTTTCTAGAAAACCTACCAAGATACAATGAAGCTTTATTAGTCATGTTAAAGTACTCGTCGTGGTGATTCTGTGGTCAAATTTTGAAGGTATTTGGAGCTCAGTCGCCGAAGATACGGAGGTTCAAAGCTTGAAAAGTCACGAAAGATGTGTGTTAGAACACATAAATTACTCGTTTTCTAGAAAACCCACCATGATACAATGAAGCATTATTAATTATGTTAAAGAGCTCGTCGAGGTGATTATTTGGTCAAATTTTAAAGGTATTTGGAGCTCAGTTGCCGAAGATACGGAGGGTCAAAACTTGAAAATTCACGAAAGATGTGTGTTTGAGCACATAAATTACTCGTTTTCTAGAAAACCCACCATGATACAATGTAGCCTTATTAGTCATGATAAAGAGCTCGTCGAGGTGATTATTTGGTCAAATTTTGATGTGTTTGGAGCTCATTTGCCGAAGATACGGAGGTTCAAAGCTTGAAAAGTCACGAAAGATGTGTGTTTGAGCACATAAATTACTCGTTTTCTAGAAAACCCACCAAGATACAATGAAGCCTTATTAGTCATGATAAATAGCTCGTCGAGGTGATTATTTGGTCAAATTTTGATGGTGTTTGGAGCTCATTTGCCGAAGATACGGAGGGTCAAAACTTGAAAAGTCACGAAAGATGTGTGTTTGAGCACATAAATTACTCGTTTTCTAGAAAACCCACCATGATACAATGTAGCCTTATTAGTCATGATAAAGAGCTCGTCGAGGTGATTATTTGGTCAAATTTTAAAGGTATTTGGAGCTCAGTTGCCGAAGATACGTAGGGTCAAAGCTTGAAAAGTCACGAAAGATGTGTGTTTGAGCACATAAATTACTCGTTTTCTAGAAAACCCACCATGATACAATGTATCCTTATTAGTCATGATAAAGAGCTCGTCGAGGTGATTATTTGGTCAAATTTTAAAGGTATTTGGAGCTCAGTTGCCGAAGATACGGAGGGTCAAAACTTGAAAAGTCACGAAAGATGTGTGTTTGAGCACATAAATTACTCGTTTTCTAGTAAACCCACCATGATACAATGAAGCCTTATTAGTCATGATAAAGAGCTCGTCGTGGTGATTCTGTGGTCAAATTTTGAAGGTATTTGGAGCTCAGTTGCCGAAGATACGGAGGGTCAAAGCTTGAAAAGTCACGAAAGATGTGTGTTTGAGCACATAAATTACTCGTTTTCTAGTAAACCCACCATGATACAATGAAGCCTTATTAGTCATGATAAAGAGCTCGTCGAGGTGATTCTGTGGTCAAATTTTTAAGGTATTTGGAACTCATTTACCGAAGTTACGGAAGTTCAAATCTTGAAAAGTCACGAAAGATGTGTGTTTGAGCACATAAATTACTCGTTTTCTAGAAAACCCACCAAGATACAATGAAGCCTTATTAGTCATGATAAATAGCTCGTCGAGGTGATTATTTGGTCAAATTTTAAAGGTATTTGGAGCTCAGTTGCCGAAGATACGTAGGGTCAAAGCTTGAAAAGTCACGAAAGATGTGTGTTTGAGCACATAAATTACTCGTTTTCTAGAAAACCCACCATGATACAATGTAGCCTTATTAGTCATGATAAAGAGCTCGTCGTGGTGATTCTGTGGTCAAATTTTGAAGGTATTTGGAGCTCAGTTGCCGAAGATACGGAGGGTCAAAACTTGAAAAGTCACGAAAGATGTGTGTTTGAGCACATAAATTACTCGTTTTCTAGAAAACCCACCATGATACAATGTATCCTTATTAGTCATGATAAAGAGCTCGTCGAGGTGATTATTTGGTCAAATTTTGATGGTGTTTGGAGCTCATTTGCCGAAGATACGGAGGGTCAAAACTTGAAAAGTCACGAAAGATGTGTGTTTGAGCACATAAATTACTCGTTTTCTAGAAAACCCACCATGATACAATGAAGCCTTATTAGTCATGTTAAAGTACTCGTCGTGGTGATTCTGTGGTCAAATTTTGAAGGTATTTGGAACTCATTTACCGAAGTTACGGAGGTTCAAAGCTTGAAAAGTCACGAAAGATGTGTGTTTGAGCACATAAATTACTCGTTTTCTAGAAAACCCACCAAGATACAATGAAGCCTTATTAGTCATGATAAAAAGCTCGTCGAGGTGATTATTTGGTCAAATTTTGAACGTGTTTGCTGCTCATTTGCCGAAGATACGGACGTTCAAAGCTTGAAAAGTCACGAAAGATGTGTGTTTGAGCACATAAATTACTCGTTTTCTAGAAAACCTACCAAGATACAATGAAGCTTTATTAGTCATGTTAAAGTACTCGTCGTGGTGATTCTGTGGTCAAATTTTGAAGGTATTTGGAGCTCAGTCGCCGAAGATACGGAGGTTCAAAGCTTGAAAAGTCACGGAAGATGTGTGTTAGAGCACATAAATTACTCGTTTTCTAGAAAACCCACCATGATACAATGAAGCCTTATCAATTATGTTAAAGAGCTCGTCGAAGTGATTATTTGGTCAAATTTTGAAGGTATTTGGAGCTCAGTTGCCGAAGATACGGAGGGTCAAAACTTGAAAATTCACGAAAGATGTGTGTTTGAGCACATAAATTACTCGTTTTCTAGAAAACCCACCATGATACAATGTAGCCTTATTAGTCATGATAAAGAGCTCGTCGAGGTGATTATTTGGTCAAATTTTGATGTGTTTGGAGCTCATTTGCCGAAGATACGGAGGTTCAAAGCTTGAAAAGTCACGAAAGATGTGTGTTTGAGCACATAAATTACTCGTTTTCTAGAAAACCCACCAAGATACAATGAAGCCTTATTAGTCATGATAAATAGCTCGTCGAGGTGATTATTTGGTCAAATTTTGATGGTGTTTGGAGCTCATTTGCCGAAGATACGGAGGGTCAAAACTTGAAAAGTCACGAAAGATGTGTGTTTGAGCACATAAATTACTCGTTTTCTAGAAAACCCACCATGATACAATGTAGCCTTATTAGTCATGATAAAGAGCTCGTCGAGGTGATTATTTGGTCAAATTTTAAAGGTATTTGGAGCTCAGTTGCCGAAGATACGTAGGGTCAAAGCTTGAAAAGTCACGAAAGATGTGTGTTTGAGCACATAAATTACTCGTTTTCTAGAAAACCCACCATGATACAATGTATCCTTATTAGTCATGATAAAGAGCTCGTCGAGGTGATTATTTGGTCAAATTTTAAAGGTATTTGGATCTCAGTTGCCGAAGATACGGAGGGTCAAAACTTGAAAAGTCACGAAAGGTGTGTGTTTGAGCACATAAATTACTCGTTTTCTAGAAAACCCACCATGATACAATGTAGCCTTATTAGTCATGATAAAGAGCTCGTCGAGGTGATTATTTGGTCAAATTTTAAAGGTATTTGGAGCTCAGTTGCCGAAGATACGGAGGGTCAAAACTTGAAAAGTCACGAAAGATGTGTGTTTGAACACATAAATTACTCGTTTTCTATAAAACCCACCATGATACAATGAAGCCTTATTAATTATGTTAAAGAGCTCGTCGAGGTGATTCTGTGGTCAAATTTTTAAGGTATTTGGAACTCATTTACCGAAGTTACGGAAGTTCAAATCTTGAAAAGTCACGAAAGATGTGTGTTAGAGCACATAAATTACTCGTTTTCTAGAAAACACACCAAGATACAATGAAGCCTTATTAGTCATGATAAATAGCTCGTCGAGGTGATTATTTGGTCAAATTTTAAAGGTATTTGGAGCTCAGTTGCCGAAGATACGTAGGGTCAAAGCTTGAAAAGTCACGAAAGATGTGTGTTTGAGCACATAAATTACTCGTTTTCTAGAAAACCCACCATGATACAATGTAGCCTTATTAGTCATGATAAAGAGCTCGTCGAGGTGATTATTTGGTCAAATTTTAAAGGTATTTGGAGCTCAGTTGCCGAAGATACGGAGGGTCAAAACTTGAAAAGTCACGAAAGATGTGTGTTTGAACACATAAATTACTCGTTTTCTATAAAACCCACCATGATACAATGAAGCCTTATTAATTATGTTAAAGAGCTCGTCGAGGTGATTCTGTGGTCAAATTTTTAAGGTATTTGGAACTCATTTACCGAAGTTACGGAAGTTCAAATCTTGAAAAGTCACGAAAGATGTGTGTTTGAGCACATAAATTACTCGTTTTCTAGAAAACCCACCAAGATACAATGAAGCCTTATTAGTCATGATAAATAGCTCGTCGAGGTGATTATTTGGTCAAATTTTAAAGGTATTTGGAGCTCAGTTGCCGAAGATACGGAGGGTCAAAACTTGAAAAGTCACGAAAGATGTGTGTTAGAGCACATAAATTACTCGTTTTCTAGAAAACCCACCAAGATACAATGAAGCCTTATTAATTATGTTAAAGAGCTCGTCGAGGTGATTCTGTGGTCAAATTTTTAAGGTATTTGGAACTCATTTACCGAAGTTACGGAAGTTCAAATCTTGAAAAGTCACGAAAGATGTGTGTTAGAGCACATAAATTACTCGTTTTCTAGAAAACACACCAAGATACAATGAAGCCTTATTCGTCATATTAAAGAGCTCGTCGAGGTGATTATTTGGTCAAATTTTAAAGGTATTTGGAGCTCAGTTGCCGAAGATACGGAGGGTCAAAGCTTGAAAAGTCACGAAAGATGTGTGTTTGAACACATAAATTACTCGTTTTCTAGAAAACCCACCATGATACAATGTAGCCTTATTAGTCATGATAAAGAGCTCGTCGAGGTGATTATTTGGTCAAATTTTAAAGGTATTTGGATCTCAGTTGCCGAAGATACGGAGGGTCAAAGCTTGAAAAGTCACGAAAGGTGTGTGTTTGAGCACATAAATTACTCGTTTTCTAGAAAACCCACCATGATACAATGTAGCCTTATTAGTCATGATAAAGAGCTCGTCGAGGTGATTATTTGGTCAAATTTTAAAGGTATTTGGAGCTCAGTTGCCGAAGATACGGAGGGTCAAAACTTGAAAAGTCACGAAAGATGTGTGTTTGAACACATAAATTACTCGTTTTCTAGAAAACCCACCATGATACAATGTAGCCTTATTAGTCATGATAAAGAGCTCGTCGAGGTGATTATTTGGTCAAATTTTAAAGGTATTTGGATCTCAGTTGCCGAAGATACGGAGGGTCAAAGCTTGAAAAGTCACGAAAGGTGTGTGTTTGAGCACATAAATTACTCGTTTTCTAGAAAACCCACCATGATACAATGTAGCCTTATTAGTCATGATAAAGAGCTCGTCGAGGTGATTATTTGGTCAAATTTTAAAGGTATTTGGAGCTCAGTTGCCGAAGATACGGAGGGTCAAAACTTGAAAAGTCACGAAAGATGTGTGTTTGAACACATAAATTACTCGTTTTCTATAAAACCCACCATGATACAATGAAGCCTTATTAATTATGTTAAAGAGCTCGTCGAGGTGATTCTGTGGTCAAATTTTTAAGGTATTTGGAACTCATTTACCGAAGTTACGGAAGTTCAAATCTTGAAAAGTCACGAAAGATGTGTGTTAGAGCACATAAATTACTCGTTTTCTAGAAAACACACCAAGATACAATGAAGCCTTATTAGTCATGATAAATAGCTCGTCGAGGTGATTATTTGGTCAAATTTTAAAGGTATTTGGAGCTCAGTTGCCGAAGATACGTAGGGTCAAAGCTTGAAAAGTCACGAAAGATGTGTGTTTGAGCACATAAATTACTCGTTTTCTAGAAAACCCACCATGATACAATGTAGCCTTATTAGTCATGATAAAGAGCTCGTCGAGGTGATTATTTGGTCAAATTTTAAAGGTATTTGGAGCTCAGTTGCCGAAGATACGGAGGGTCAAAACTTGAAAAGTCACGAAAGATGTGTGTTTGAGCACATAAATTACTCGTTTTCTAGTAAACCCACCATGATACAATGAAGCCTTATTAGTCATGATAAAGAGCTCGTCGTGGTGATTCTGTGGTCAAATTTTGAAGGTATTTGGAGCTCAGTTGCCGAAGATACGGAGGGTCAAAACTTGAAAAGTCACGAAAGATGTGTGTTTGAGCACATAAATTACTCGTTTTCTAGTAAACCCACCATGATACAATGAAGCCTTATTAGTCATGATAAAGAGCTCGTCGTGGTGATTCTGTGGTCAAATTTTGAAGGTATTTGGAGCTCAGTTGCCGAAGATACGGAGGGTCAAAACTTGAAAAGTCACGAAAGATGTGTGTTTGAGCACATAAATTACTCGTTTTCTAGAAAACCCACCATGATACAATGAAGCCTTATTAGTCATGTTAAAGTACTCGTCGTGGTGATTCTGTGGTCAAATTTTGAAGGTATTTGGAACTCATTTACCGAAGTTACGGAGGTTCAAAGCTTGAAAAGTCACGAAAGATGTGTGTTTGAGCACATAAATTACTCGTTTTCTAGAAAACCCACCAAGATACAATGAAGCCTTATTAGTCATGATAAAAAGCTCGTCGAGGTGATTATTTGGTCAAATTTTGAACGTGTTTGCTGCTCATTTGCCGAAGATACGGACGTTCAAAGCTTGAAAAGTCACGAAAGATGTGTGTTTGAGCACATAAATTACTCGTTTTCTAGAAAACCTACCAAGATACAATGAAGCTTTATTAGTCATGTTAAAGTACTCGTCGTGGTGATTCTGTGGTCAAATTTTGAAGGTATTTGGAGCTCAGTCGCCGAAGATACGGAGGTTCAAAGCTTGAAAAGTCACGGAAGATGTGTGTTAGAGCACATAAATTACTCGTTTTCTAGAAAACCCACCATGATACAATGAAGCCTTATCAATTATGTTAAAGAGCTCGTCGAAGTGATTATTTGGTCAAATTTTGAAGGTATTTGGAGCTCAGTTGCCGAAGATACGGAGGGTCAAAACTTGAAAATTCACGAAAGATGTGTGTTTGAGCACATAAATTACTCGTTTTCTAGAAAACCCACCATGATACAATGTAGCCTTATTAGTCATGATAAAGAGCTCGTCGAGGTGATTATTTGGTCAAATTTTAAAGGTATTTGGAGCTCAGTTGCCGAAGATACGGAGGGTCAAAACTTGAAAATTCACGAAAGATGAGTGTTTGAGCACATAAATTACTCGTTTTCTAGAAAACCCACCATGATACAATGAAGCCTTATTAGTCATGTTAAAGTACTCGTCGTGGTGATTCTGTGGTCAAATTTTGAAGGTATTTGGAACTCATTTACCGAAGTTACGGAGGTTCAAAGCTTGAAAAGTCACGGAAGATGTGTGTTAGAGCACATAAATTACTCGTTTTCTAGAAAACCCACCATGATACAATGAAGCCTTATCAATTATGTTAAAGAGCTCGTCGAAGTGATTATTTGGTCAAATTTTGAAGGTATTTGGAGCTCAGTTGCCGAAGATACGGAGGGTCAAAACTTGAAAATTCACGAAAGATGTGTGTTTGAGCACATAAATTACTCGTTTTCTAGAAAACCCACCATGATACAATGTAGCCTTATTAGTCATGATAAAGAGCTCGTCGAGGTGATTATTTGGTCAAATTTTGATGTGTTTGGAGCTCATTTGCCGAAGATACGGAGGTTCAAAGCTTGAAAAGTCACGAAAGATGTGTGTTTGAGCACATAAATTACTCGTTTTCTAGAAAACCCACCAAGATACAATGAAGCCTTATTAGTCATGATAAATAGCTCGTCGAGGTGATTATTTGGTCAAATTTTGATGGTGTTTGGAGCTCATTTGCCGAAGATACGGAGGGTCAAAACTTGAAAAGTCACGAAAGATGTGTGTTTGAGCACATAAATTACTCGTTTTCTAGAAAACCCACCATGATACAATGTAGCCTTATTAGTCATGATAAAGAGCTCGTCGAGGTGATTATTTGGTCAAATTTTAAAGGTATTTGGAGCTCAGTTGCCGAAGATACGTAGGGTCAAAGCTTGAAAAGTCACGAAAGATGTGTGTTTGAGCACATAAATTACTCGTTTTCTAGAAAACCCACCATGATACAATGTATCCTTATTAGTCATGATAAAGAGCTCGTCGAGGTGATTATTTGGTCAAATTTTAAAGGTATTTGGAGCTCAGTTGCCGAAGATACGGAGGGTCAAAACTTGAAAAGTCACGAAAGATGTGTGTTTGAGCACATAAATTACTCGTTTTCTAGTAAACCCACCATGATACAATGAAACCTTATTAGTCATGATAAAGAGCTCGTCGTGGTGATTCTGTGGTCAAATTTTGAAGGTATTTGGAGCTCAGTTGCCGAAGATACGGAGGGTCAAAGCTTGAAAAGTCACGAAAGATGTGTGTTTGAGCACATAAATTACTCGTTTTCTAGTAAACCCACCATGATACAATGAAGCCTTATTAGTCATGATAAAGAGCTCGTCGAGGTGATTCTGTGGTCAAATTTTTAAGGTATTTGGAACTCATTTACCGAAGTTACGGAAGTTCAAATCTTGAAAAGTCACGAAAGATGTGTGTTTGAGCACATAAATTACTCGTTTTCTAGAAAACCCACCAAGATACAATGAAGCCTTATTAGTCATGATAAATAGCTCGTCGAGGTGATTATTTGGTCAAATTTTAAAGGTATTTGGAGCTCAGTTGCCGAAGATACGTAGGGTCAAAGCTTGAAAAGTCACGAAAGATGTGTGTTTGAGCACATAAATTACTCGTTTTCTAGAAAACCCACCATGATACAATGTAGCCTTATTAGTCATGATAAAGAGCTCGTCGAGGTGATTATTTGGTCAAATTTTAAAGGTATTTGGAGCTCAGTTGCCGAAGATACGGAGGGTCAAAACTTGAAAAGTCACGAAAGATGTGTGTTTGAGCACATAAATTACTCGTTTTCTAGTAAACCCACCATGATACAATGAAGCCTTATTAGTCATGATAAAGAGCTCGTCGTGGTGATTCTGTGGTCAAATTTTGAAGGTATTTGGAGCTCAGTTGCCGAAGATACGGAGGGTCAAAACTTGAAAAGTCACGAAAGATGTGTGTTTGAGCACATAAATTACTCGTTTTCTAGAAAACCCACCATGATACAATGTATCCTTATTAGTCATGATAAAGAGCTCGTCGAGGTGATTATTTGGTCAAATTTTGATGGTGTTTGGAGCTCATTTGCCGAAGATACGGAGGGTCAAAACTTGAAAAGTCACGAAAGATGTGTGTTTGAGCACATAAATTACTCGTTTTCTAGAAAACCCACCATGATACAATGAAGCCTTATTAGTCATGTTAAAGTACTCGTCGTGGTGATTCTGTGGTCAAATTTTGAAGGTATTTGGAACTCATTTACCGAAGTTACGGAGGTTCAAAGCTTGAAAAGTCACGAAAGATGTGTGTTTGAGCACATAAATTACTCGTTTTCTAGAAAACCCACCAAGATACAATGAAGCCTTATTAGTCATGATAAAAAGCTCGTCGAGGTGATTATTTGGTCAAATTTTGAACGTGTTTGCTGCTCATTTGCCGAAGATACGGACGTTCAAAGCTTGAAAAGTCACGAAAGATGTGTGTTTGAGCACATAAATTACTCGTTTTCTAGAAAACCTACCAAGATACAATGAAGCTTTATTAGTCATGTTAAAGTACTCGTCGTGGTGATTCTGTGGTCAAATTTTGAAGGTATTTGGAGCTCAGTCGCCGAAGATACGGAGGTTCAAAGCTTGAAAAGTCACGGAAGATGTGTGTTAGAGCACATAAATTACTCGTTTTCTAGAAAACCCACCATGATACAATGAAGCCTTATCAATTATGTTAAAGAGCTCGTCGAAGTGATTATTTGGTCAAATTTTGAAGGTATTTGGAGCTCAGTTGCCGAAGATACGGAGGGTCAAAACTTGAAAATTCACGAAAGATGTGTGTTTGAGCACATAAATTACTCGTTTTCTAGAAAACCCACCATGATACAATGTAGCCTTATTAGTCATGATAAAGAGCTCGTCGAGGTGATTATTTGGTCAAATTTTAAAGGTATTTGGAGCTCAGTTGCCGAAGATACGGAGGGTCAAAACTTGAAAATTCACGAAAGATGAGTGTTTGAGCACATAAATTACTCATTTTCTAGAAAACTCACCAAGATAAAATGAAGCCTTATTCGTCATATTAAAGAGCTCGTCGAGGTGATTATTTGGTCAAATTTTAAAGGTATTTGGAGCTCAGTTGCCGAAGATACGGAGGGTCAAAACTTGAAAAGTCACGAAAGATGTGTGTTAGAGCACATAAATTACTCGTTTTCTAGAAAACCCACCAAGATACAATGAAGCCTTATTAATTATGTTAAAGAGCTCGTCGAGGTGATTCTGTGGTCAAATTTTTAAGGTATTTGGAACTCATTTACCGAAGTTACGGAAGTTCAAATCTTGAAAAGTCACGAAAGATGTGTGTTAGAGCACATAAATTACTCGTTTTCTAGAAAACACACCAAGATACAATGAAGCCTTATTCGTCATATTAAAGAGCTCGTCGAGGTGATTATTTGGTCAAATTTTAAAGGTATTTGGAGCTCAGTTGCCGAAGATACGGAGGGTCAAAGCTTGAAAAGTCACGAAAGATGTGTGTTTGAACACATAAATTACTCGTTTTCTAGAAAACCCACCATGATACAATGTAGCCTTATTAGTCATGATAAAGAGCTCGTCGAGGTGATTATTTGGTCAAATTTTAAAGGTATTTGGATCTCAGTTGCCGAAGATACGGAGGGTCAAAGCTTGAAAAGTCACGAAAGGTGTGTGTTTGAGCACATAAATTACTCGTTTTCTAGAAAACCCACCATGATACAATGTAGCCTTATTAGTCATGATAAAGAGCTCGTCGAGGTGATTATTTGGTCAAATTTTAAAGGTATTTGGAGCTCAGTTGCCGAAGATACGGAGGGTCAAAACTTGAAAAGTCACGAAAGATGTGTGTTTGAACACATAAATTACTCGTTTTCTAGAAAACCCACCATGATACAATGTAGCCTTATTAGTCATGATAAAGAGCTCGTCGAGGTGATTATTTGGTCAAATTTTAAAGGTATTTGGATCTCAGTTGCCGAAGATACGGAGGGTCAAAGCTTGAAAAGTCACGAAAGGTGTGTGTTTGAGCACATAAATTACTCGTTTTCTAGAAAACCCACCATGATACAATGTAGCCTTATTAGTCATGATAAAGAGCTCGTCGAGGTGATTATTTGGTCAAATTTTAAAGGTATTTGGAGCTCAGTTGCCGAAGATACGGAGGGTCAAAACTTGAAAAGTCACGAAAGATGTGTGTTTGAACACATAAATTACTCGTTTTCTATAAAACCCACCATGATACAATGAAGCCTTATTAATTATGTTAAAGAGCTCGTCGAGGTGATTCTGTGGTCAAATTTTTAAGGTATTTGGAACTCATTTACCGAAGTTACGGAAGTTCAAATCTTGAAAAGTCACGAAAGATGTGTGTTAGAGCACATAAATTACTCGTTTTCTAGAAAACACACCAAGATACAATGAAGCCTTATTAGTCATGATAAATAGCTCGTCGAGGTGATTATTTGGTCAAATTTTAAAGGTATTTGGAGCTCAGTTGCCGAAGATACGTAGGGTCAAAGCTTGAAAAGTCACGAAAGATGTGTGTTTGAGCACATAAATTACTCGTTTTCTAGAAAACCCACCATGATACAATGTAGCCTTATTAGTCATGATAAAGAGCTCGTCGAGGTGATTATTTGGTCAAATTTTAAAGGTATTTGGAGCTCAGTTGCCGAAGATACGGAGGGTCAAAACTTGAAAAGTCACGAAAGATGTGTGTTTGAACACATAAATTACTCGTTTTCTATAAAACCCACCATGATACAATGAAGCCTTATTAATTATGTTAAAGAGCTCGTCGAGGTGATTCTGTGGTCAAATTTTTAAGGTATTTGGAACTCATTTACCGAAGTTACGGAAGTTCAAATCTTGAAAAGTCACGAAAGATGTGTGTTTGAGCACATAAATTACTCGTTTTCTAGAAAACCCACCAAGATACAATGAAGCCTTATTAGTCATGATAAATAGCTCGTCGAGGTGATTATTTGGTCAAATTTTAAAGGTATTTGGAGCTCAGTTGCCGAAGATACGGAGGGTCAAAACTTGAAAAGTCACGAAAGATGTGTGTTAGAGCACATAAATTACTCGTTTTCTAGAAAACCCACCAAGATACAATGAAGCCTTATTAATTATGTTAAAGAGCTCGTCGAGGTGATTCTGTGGTCAAATTTTTAAGGTATTTGGAACTCATTTACCGAAGTTACGGAAGTTCAAATCTTGAAAAGTCACGAAAGATGTGTGTTAGAGCACATAAATTACTCGTTTTCTAGAAAACACACCAAGATACAATGAAGCCTTATTCGTCATATTAAAGAGCTCGTCGAGGTGATTATTTGGTCAAATTTTAAAGGTATTTGGAGCTCAGTTGCCGAAGATACGGAGGGTCAAAGCTTGAAAAGTCACGAAAGATGTGTGTTTGAACACATAAATTACTCGTTTTCTAGAAAACCCACCATGATACAATGTAGCCTTATTAGTCATGATAAAGAGCTCGTCGAGGTGATTATTTGGTCAAATTTTAAAGGTATTTGGATCTCAGTTGCCGAAGATACGGAGGGTCAAAGCTTGAAAAGTCACGAAAGGTGTGTGTTTGAGCACATAAATTACTCGTTTTCTAGAAAACCCACCATGATACAATGTAGCCTTATTAGTCATGATAAAGAGCTCGTCGAGGTGATTATTTGGTCAAATTTTAAAGGTATTTGGAGCTCAGTTGCCGAAGATACGGAGGGTCAAAACTTGAAAAGTCACGAAAGATGTGTGTTTGAACACATAAATTACTCGTTTTCTAGAAAACCCACCATGATACAATGTAGCCTTATTAGTCATGATAAAGAGCTCGTCGAGGTGATTATTTGGTCAAATTTTAAAGGTATTTGGATCTCAGTTGCCGAAGATACGGAGGGTCAAAGCTTGAAAAGTCACGAAAGGTGTGTGTTTGAGCACATAAATTACTCGTTTTCTAGAAAACCCACCATGATACAATGTAGCCTTATTAGTCATGATAAAGAGCTCGTCGAGGTGATTATTTGGTCAAATTTTAAAGGTATTTGGAGCTCAGTTGCCGAAGATACGGAGGGTCAAAACTTGAAAAGTCACGAAAGATGTGTGTTTGAACACATAAATTACTCGTTTTCTATAAAACCCACCATGATACAATGAAGCCTTATTAATTATGTTAAAGAGCTCGTCGAGGTGATTCTGTGGTCAAATTTTTAAGGTATTTGGAACTCATTTACCGAAGTTACGGAAGTTCAAATCTTGAAAAGTCACGAAAGATGTGTGTTAGAGCACATAAATTACTCGTTTTCTAGAAAACACACCAAGATACAATGAAGCCTTATTAGTCATGATAAATAGCTCGTCGAGGTGATTATTTGGTCAAATTTTAAAGGTATTTGGAGCTCAGTTGCCGAAGATACGTAGGGTCAAAGCTTGAAAAGTCACGAAAGATGTGTGTTTGAGCACATAAATTACTCGTTTTCTAGAAAACCCACCATGATACAATGTAGCCTTATTAGTCATGATAAAGAGCTCGTCGAGGTGATTATTTGGTCAAATTTTAAAGGTATTTGGAGCTCAGTTGCCGAAGATACGGAGGGTCAAAACTTGAAAAGTCACGAAAGATGTGTGTTTGAGCACATAAATTACTCGTTTTCTAGTAAACCCACCATGATACAATGAAGCCTTATTAGTCATGATAAAGAGCTCGTCGTGGTGATTCTGTGGTCAAATTTTGAAGGTATTTGGAGCTCAGTTGCCGAAGATACGGAGGGTCAAAACTTGAAAAGTCACGAAAGATGTGTGTTTGAGCACATAAATTACTCGTTTTCTAGTAAACCCACCATGATACAATGAAGCCTTATTAGTCATGATAAAGAGCTCGTCGTGGTGATTCTGTGGTCAAATTTTGAAGGTATTTGGAGCTCAGTTGCCGAAGATACGGAGGGTCAAAACTTGAAAAGTCACGAAAGATGTGTGTTTGAGCACATAAATTACTCGTTTTCTAGAAAACCCACCATGATACAATGAAGCCTTATTAGTCATGTTAAAGTACTCGTCGTGGTGATTCTGTGGTCAAATTTTGAAGGTATTTGGAACTCATTTACCGAAGTTACGGAGGTTCAAAGCTTGAAAAGTCACGAAAGATGTGTGTTTGAGCACATAAATTACTCGTTTTCTAGAAAACCCACCAAGATACAATGAAGCCTTATTAGTCATGATAAAAAGCTCGTCGAGGTGATTATTTGGTCAAATTTTGAACGTGTTTGCTGCTCATTTGCCGAAGATACGGACGTTCAAAGCTTGAAAAGTCACGAAAGATGTGTGTTTGAGCACATAAATTACTCGTTTTCTAGAAAACCTACCAAGATACAATGAAGCTTTATTAGTCATGTTAAAGTACTCGTCGTGGTGATTCTGTGGTCAAATTTTGAAGGTATTTGGAGCTCAGTCGCCGAAGATACGGAGGTTCAAAGCTTGAAAAGTCACGGAAGATGTGTGTTAGAGCACATAAATTACTCGTTTTCTAGAAAACCCACCATGATACAATGAAGCCTTATCAATTATGTTAAAGAGCTCGTCGAAGTGATTATTTGGTCAAATTTTGAAGGTATTTGGAGCTCAGTTGCCGAAGATACGGAGGGTCAAAACTTGAAAATTCACGAAAGATGTGTGTTTGAGCACATAAATTACTCGTTTTCTAGAAAACCCACCATGATACAATGTAGCCTTATTAGTCATGATAAAGAGCTCGTCGAGGTGATTATTTGGTCAAATTTTAAAGGTATTTGGAGCTCAGTTGCCGAAGATACGGAGGGTCAAAACTTGAAAATTCACGAAAGATGAGTGTTTGAGCACATAAATTACTCATTTTCTAGAAAACTCACCAAGATACAATGAAGCCTTATTCGTCATATTAAAGAGCTCGTCGAGGTGATTATTTGGTCAAATTTTAAAGGTATTTGGAGCTCAGTTGCCGAAGATACGGAGGGTCAAAACTTGAAAAGTCACGAAAGATGTGTGTTAGAGCACATAAATTACTCGTTTTCTAGAAAACCCACCAAGATACAATGAAGCCTTATTAATTATGTTAAAGAGCTCGTCGAGGTGATTCTGTGGTCAAATTTTTAAGGTATTTGGAACTCATTTACCGAAGTTACGGAAGTTCAAATCTTGAAAAGTCACGAAAGATGTGTGTTAGAGCACATAAATTACTCGTTTTCTAGAAAACCCACCATGATACAATGTAGCCTTATTAGTCATGATAAAGAGCTCGTCGAGGTGATTATTTGGTCAAATTTTAAAGGTATTTGGAGCTCAGTTGCCGAAGATACGGAGGGTCAAAACTTGAAAAGTCACGAAAGATGTGTGTTTGAACACATAAATTACTCGTTTTCTATAAAACCCACCATGATACAATGAAGCCTTATTAATTATGTTAAAGAGCTCGTCGAGATGATTCTGTGGTCAAATTTTTAAGGTATTTGGAACTCATTTACCGAAGTTACGGAAGTTCAAATCTTGAAAAGTCACGAAAGATGTGTGTTAGAGCACATAAATTACTCGTTTTCTAGAAAACCCACCATGATACAATGTAGCCTTATTAGTCATGTTAAAGTACTCGTCGTGGTGATTCTGTGGTCAAATTTTGAAGGTATTTGGAGCTCAGTCGCCGAAGATACGGAGGTTCAAAGCTTGAAAAGTCACGAAAGATGTGTGTTAGAGCACATAAATTACTCGTTTTCTAGAAAACCCACCATGATACAATGAAGCCTTATTAATTATGTTAAAGAGCTCGTCGAGGTGATTATTTGGTCAAATTTTAAAGGTATTTGGAGCTCAGTTGCCGAAGATACGGAGGGTCAAAACTTGAAAAGTCACGAAAGATGTGTGTTTGAGCACATAAATTACTCGTTTTCTAGAAAACCCACCATGATACAATGTAGCCTTATTAGTCATGATAAAGAGCTCGTCGAGGTGATTATTTGGTCAAATTTTGATGTGTTTGGAGCTCATTTGCCGAAGATACGGAGGGTCAAAACTTGAAAAGTCACGAAAGATGTGTGTTTGAGCACATAAATTACTCGTTTTCTAGAAAACCCACCATGATACAATGTAGCCTTATTAGTCATGATAAAGAGCTCGTCGAGGTGATTATTTGGTCAAATTTTGATGTGTTTGGAGCTCATTTGCCGAAGATACGGAGGTTCAAAGCTTGAAAAGTCACGAAAGATGTGTGTTTGAGCACATAAATTACTCGTTTTCTAGAAAACCCACCAAGATACAATGAAGCCTTATTAGTCATGATAAATAGCTCGTCGAGGTGATTATTTGGTCAAATTTTAAAGGTATTTGGAGCTCAGTTGCCGAAGATACGGAGGGTCAAAGCTTGAAAAGTCACGAAAGATGTGTGTTTGAGCACATAAATTACTCGTTTTCTAGAAAACCCACCATGATACAATGTAGCCTTATTAGTCATGATAAAGAGCTCGTCGAGGTGATTATTTGGTCAAATTTTAAAGGTATTTGGAGCTCAGTTGCCGAAGATACGGAGGGTCAAAACTTGAAAAGTCACGAAAGATGTGTGTTTGAGCACATAAATTACTCGTTTTCTAGTAAACCCACCATGATACAATGAAGCCTTATTAGTCATGATAAAGAGCTCGTCGTGGTGATTCTGTGGTCAAATTTTGAAGGTATTTGGAGCTCAGTCGCCGAAGATACGGAGGTTCAAAGCTTGAAAAGTCACGAAAGATGTGTGTTAGAGCACATAAATTACTCGTTTTCTAGAAAACACACCAAGATACAATGAAGCCTTATTCGTCATATTAAAGAGCTCGTCGAGGTGATTATTTGGTTAAATTTTAAAGGTATTTGGAGCTCAGTTGCCGAAGATACGGAGGGTCAAAACTTGAAAAGTCACGAAAGATGTGTGTTTGAGCACATAAATTACTCGTTTTCTAGAAAACCCACCATGATACAATGAAGCCTTATTAGTCATGATAAAGAGCTCGTCGTGGTGATTCTGTGGTCAAATTTTGAAGGTATTTGGAGCTCAGTCGCCGAAGATACGGAGGTTCAAAGCTTGAAAAGTCACGAAAGATGTGTGTTAGAGCACATAAATTACTCGTTTTCTAGAAAACACACCAAGATACAATGAAGCCTTATTCGTCATATTAAAGAGCTCGTCGAGGTGATTATTTGGTTAAATTTTAAAGGTATTTGGAGCTCAGTTGCCGAAGATACGGAGGGTCAAAACTTGAAAATTCACGAAAGATGTGTGTTTGAGCACATAAATTACTCGTTTTCTAGGAAACCCACCATGATACAATGAAGCCTTATTAGTCATGATAAAGAGCTCGTCGTGGTGATTCTGTGGTCAAATTTTGAAGGTATTTGGAGCTCAGTCGCCGAAGATACGGAGGTTCAAAGCTTGAAAAGTCACGAAAGATGTGTGTTAGAGCACATAAATTACTCGTTTTCTAGAAAACACACCAAGATACAATGAAGCCTTATTCGTCATATTAAAGAGCTCGTCGAGGTGATTATTTGGTTAAATTTTGAAGGTATTTGGAGCTCAGTTGCCGAAGATACGGAGGGTCAAAACTTGAAAAGTCACGAAAGATGTGTGTTTGAGCACATAAATTACTCGTTTTCTAGAAAACCCACCATGATACAATGAAGCCTTATTAATTATGTTAAAGAGCTCGTCGAGGTGATTATTTGGTCAAATTTTAAAGGTATTTGGAGCTCAGTTGCCGAAGATACGGAGGGCCAAAACTTGAAAAGTCACGAAAGATGTGTGTTTGAGCACATAAATTACTCGTTTTCTAGAAAACCCACCATGATACAATGTATCCTTATTAGTCATGATAAAGAGCTCGTCGAGGTGATTATTTGGTCAAATTTTGATGGTGTTTGGAGCTCATTTGCCGAAGATACGGAGGGTCAAAACTTGAAAAGTCACGAAAGATGTGTGTTTGAGCACATAAATTACTCGTTTTCTAGAAAACCCACCATGATACAATGAAGCCTTATTAGTCATATTAAAGAGCTCGTCGAGGTGATTATTTGGTCAAATTTTAAAGGTATTTGGAGCTCAGCTGCCGAAGATACGGAGGGTCAAAGCTTGAAAAGTCACGAAAGATGTGTGTTTGAGCACATAAATTACTCGTTTTCTAGAAAACCCACCATGATACAATGTAGCCTTATTAGTCATGATAAAGAGCTCGTCGAGGTGATTATTTGGTCAAATTTTAAAGGTATTTGGAGCTCAGTTGCCGAAGATACGGAGGGTCAAAGCTTGAAAAGTCACGAAAGATGTGTGTTTGAGCACATAAATTACTCGTTTTCTAGAAAACACACCAAGATACAATGAAGCCTTATTCGTCATATTAAAGAGCTCGTCGAGGTGATTATTTGGTTAAATTTTAAAGGTATTTGGAGCTCAGTTGCCGAAGATACGGAGGGTCAAAACTTGAAAAGTCACGAAAGATGTGTGTTTGAGCACATAAATTACTCGTTTTCTAGGAAACCCACCATGATACAATGAAGCCTTATTAGTCATGATAAAGAGCTCGTCGTGGTGATTCTGTGGTCAAATTTTGAAGGTATTTGGAGCTCAGTCGCCGAAGATACGGAGGTTCAAAGCTTGAAAAGTCACGAAAGATGTGTGTTAGAGCACATAAATTACTCGTTTTCTAGAAAACACACCAAGATACAATGAAGCCTTATTCGTCATATTAAAGAGCTCGTCGAGGTGATTATTTGGTTAAATTTTAAAGGTATTTGGAGCTCAGTTGCCGAAGATACGGAGGGTCAAAACTTGAAAAGTCACGAAAGATGTGTGTTTGAGCACATAAATTACTCGTTTTCTAGAAAACCCACCATGATACAATGAAGCCTTATTAATTATGTTAAAGAGCTCGTCGAGGTGATTATTTGGTCAAATTTTAAAGGTATTTGGAGCTCAGTTGCCGAAGATACGGAGGGCCAAAACTTGAAAAGTCACGAAAGATGTGTGTTTGAGCACATAAATTACTCGTTTTCTAGAAAACCCACCATGATACAATGTATCCTTATTAGTCATGATAAAGAGCTCGTCGAGGTGATTATTTGGTCAAATTTTGATGGTGTTTGGAGCTCATTTGCCGAAGATACGGAGGGTCAAAACTTGAAAAGTCACGAAAGATGTGTGTTTGAGCACATAAATTACTCGTTTTCTAGAAAACCCACCATGATACAATGTAGCCTTATTAGTCATGATAAAGAGCTCGTCGAGGTGATTATTTGGTCAAATTTTAAAGGTATTTGGAGCTCAGTTGCCGAAGATACGGAGGGTCAAAGCTTGAAAAGTCACGAAAGATGTGTGTTTGAGCACATAAATTACTCGTTTTCTAGAAAACCCACCAAGATACAATGAAGCCTTATTCGTCATATTAAAGAGCTCGTCGAGGTGATTATTTGGTTAAATTTTAAAGGTATTTGGAGCTCAGTTGCCGAAGATACGGAGGGTCAAAACTTGAAAAGTCACGAAAGATGTGTGTTTGAGCACATAAATTACTCGTTTTCTAGAAAACCCACCATGATACAATGAAGCCTTATTAGTCATGATAAAGAGCTCGTCGTGGTGATTCTGTGGTCAAATTTTGAAGGTATTTGGAGCTCAGTCGCCGAAGATACGGAGGTTCAAAGCTTGAAAAGTCACGAAAGATGTGTGTTAGAGCACATAAATTACTCGTTTTCTAGAAAACACACCAAGATACAATGAAGCCTTATTCGTCATATTAAAGAGCTCGTCGAGGTGATTATTTGGTTAAATTTTAAAGGTATTTGGAGCTCAGTTGCCGAAGATACGGAGGGTCAAAACTTGAAAATTCACGAAAGATGTGTGTTTGAGCACATAAATTACTCGTTTTCTAGGAAACCCACCATGATACAATGAAGCCTTATTAGTCATGATAAAGAGCTCGTCGTGGTGATTCTGTGGTCAAATTTTGAAGGTATTTGGAGCTCAGTCGCCGAAGATACGGAGGTTCAAAGCTTGAAAAGTCACGAAAGATGTGTGTTAGAGCACATAAATTACTCGTTTTCTAGAAAACACACCAAGATACAATGAAGCCTTATTCGTCATATTAAAGAGCTCGTCGAGGTGATTATTTGGTTAAATTTTGAAGGTATTTGGAGCTCAGTTGCCGAAGATACGGAGGGTCAAAACTTGAAAAGTCACGAAAGATGTGTGTTTGAGCACATAAATTACTCGTTTTCTAGAAAACCCACCATGATACAATGAAGCCTTATTAATTATGTTAAAGAGCTCGTCGAGGTGATTATTTGGTCAAATTTTAAAGGTATTTGGAGCTCAGTTGCCGAAGATACGGAGGGCCAAAACTTGAAAAGTCACGAAAGATGTGTGTTTGAGCACATAAATTACTCGTTTTCTAGAAAACCCACCATGATACAATGTATCCTTATTAGTCATGATAAAGAGCTCGTCGAGGTGATTATTTGGTCAAATTTTGATGGTGTTTGGAGCTCATTTGCCGAAGATACGGAGGGTCAAAACTTGAAAAGTCACGAAAGATGTGTGTTTGAGCACATAAATTACTCGTTTTCTAGAAAACCCACCATGATACAATGAAGCCTTATTAGTCATATTAAAGAGCTCGTCGAGGTGATTATTTGGTCAAATTTTAAAGGTATTTGGAGCTCAGCTGCCGAAGATACGGAGGGTCAAAGCTTGAAAAGTCACGAAAGATGTGTGTTTGAGCACATAAATTACTCGTTTTCTAGAAAACCCACCATGATACAATGTAGCCTTATTAGTCATGATAAAGAGCTCGTCGAGGTGATTATTTGGTCAAATTTTAAAGGTATTTGGAGCTCAGTTGCCGAAGATACGGAGGGTCAAAGCTTGAAAAGTCACGAAAGATGTGTGTTTGAGCACATAAATTACTCGTTTTCTAGAAAACACACCAAGATACAATGAAGCCTTATTCGTCATATTAAAGAGCTCGTCGAGGTGATTATTTGGTTAAATTTTAAAGGTATTTGGAGCTCAGTTGCCGAAGATACGGAGGGTCAAAACTTGAAAAGTCACGAAAGATGTGTGTTTGAGCACATAAATTACTCGTTTTCTAGGAAACCCACCATGATACAATGAAGCCTTATTAGTCATGATAAAGAGCTCGTCGTGGTGATTCTGTGGTCAAATTTTGAAGGTATTTGGAGCTCAGTCGCCGAAGATACGGAGGTTCAAAGCTTGAAAAGTCACGAAAGATGTGTGTTAGAGCACATAAATTACTCGTTTTCTAGAAAACACACCAAGATACAATGAAGCCTTATTCGTCATATTAAAGAGCTCGTCGAGGTGATTATTTGGTTAAATTTTAAAGGTATTTGGAGCTCAGTTGCCGAAGATACGGAGGGTCAAAACTTGAAAAGTCACGAAAGATGTGTGTTTGAGCACATAAATTACTCGTTTTCTAGAAAACCCACCATGATACAATGAAGCCTTATTAATTATGTTAAAGAGCTCGTCGAGGTGATTATTTGGTCAAATTTTAAAGGTATTTGGAGCTCAGTTGCCGAAGATACGGAGGGCCAAAACTTGAAAAGTCACGAAAGATGTGTGTTTGAGCACATAAATTACTCGTTTTCTAGAAAACCCACCATGATACAATGTATCCTTATTAGTCATGATAAAGAGCTCGTCGAGGTGATTATTTGGTCAAATTTTGATGGTGTTTGGAGCTCATTTGCCGAAGATACGGAGGGTCAAAACTTGAAAAGTCACGAAAGATGTGTGTTTGAGCACATAAATTACTCGTTTTCTAGAAAACCCACCATGATACAATGTATCCTTATTAGTCATATTAAAGAGCTCGTCGAGGTGATTATTTGGTCAAATTTTAAAGGTATTTGGAGCTCAGTTGCCGAAGATACGGAGGGTCAAAGCTTGAAAAGTCACGAAAGATGTGTGTTTGAGCACATAAATTACTCGTTTTCTAGAAAACCCACCATGATACAATGTAGCCTTATTAGTCATGATAAAGAGCTCGTCGAGGTGATTATTTGGTCAAATTTTAAAGGTATTTGGAGCTCAGTTGCCGAAGATACGGAGGGTCAAAGCTTGAAAAGTCACGAAAGATGTGTGTTTGAGCACATAAATTACTCGTTTTCTAGAAAACCCACCATGATACAATGAAGCCTTATTAGTCATATTAAAGAGCTCGTCGAGGTGATTATTTGGTCAAATTTTAAAGGTATTTGGAGCTCAGTTGCCGAAGATACGGAGGGTCAAAACTTGAAAAGTCACGAAAGATGTGTGTTTGAGCACATGAATTACTCGTTTTCTAGAAAACCCACCATGATACAATGTAGCCTTATTAGTCATGATAAAGAGCTCGTCGAGGTGATTATTTGGTCAAATTTTGATGGTGTTTGGAGCTCATTTGCCGAAGATACGGAGGTTCAAAGCTTGAAAAGTCACGAAAGATGTGTGTTTGAGCACATAAATTACTCGTTTTCTAGAAAACCCACCAAGATTCAATGATGCCTTATTAGTCATGTTAAAGTACTCGTCGTGGTGATTCTGTGGTCAAATTTTGAAGGTATTTGGAACTCATTTACCGAAGTTACGGAGGTTCAAAGCTTGAAAAGTCACGAAAGATGTGTGTTTGAGCACATAAATTACTCGTTTTCTAGAAAACCCACCAAGATTCAATGATGCCTTATTAGTCATGTTAAAGTACTCGTCGTGGTGATTCTGTGGTCAAATTTTGAAGGTATTTGGAACTCATTTACCGAAGTTACGGAGGTTCAAAGCTTGAAAATTCACGAAAGATGTGTGCTTGAGCACATAAATTACTCGTTTTCTAGAAAACCCACCAAGATACAATGAAGCCTTATTAATTATGTTAAAGAGCTCGTCGAGGTGATTATTTGGTCAAATTTTGATGGTGTTTGGAGCTGATTTGCCGAAGATACAGAGGTTCAAAGCTTGAAAAGTCACGAAAGATGTGTGTTTGAGCACATAAATTACTCGTTTTCTAGAAAACCCACCAAGATTCAATGATGCCTTATTAGTCATGTTAAAGTACTCGTCGTGGTGATTCTGTGGTCAAATTTTGAAGGTATTTGGAACTCATTTACCGATGTTACGGAGGTTCAAAGCTTGAAAAGTCACGAAAGATGTGTGTTTGAGCACATAAATTACTCGTTTTCTAGAAAACCCACAAAGATTCAATGATGCCTTATTAGTCATGTTAAAGTACTCGTCGTGGTGATTCTGTGGTCAAATTTTGAAGGTATTTGGAACTCATTTACCGAAGTTACGGAGGTTCAAAGCTTGAAAAGTCACGAAAGATGTGTGTTTGAGCACATAAATTACTCGTTTTCTAGAAAACCCACAAAGATTCAATGATGCCTTATTAGTCATGTTAAAGTACTCGTCGTGGTGATTCTGTGGTCAAATTTTGAAGGTATTTGGAACTCATTTACCGAAGTTACGGAGGTTCAAAGCTTGAAAAGTCACGAAAGACGTGTGTTAGAGCACATAAATTACTCGTTTTCTAGAAAACCCACAAAGATACAATGAAGCCTTATTAGTCATGTTAAAGTACTCGTCGTGGTGATTCTGTGGTCAAATTTTGAAGGTATTTGGAGCTCAGTCGCCGAAGATACGGAGGTTCAAAGCTTGAAAAGTCACGAAAGATGTGTGTTTGAGCACATAAATTACTCGTTTTCTAGAAAACCCACCAAGATTCAATGATGCCTTATTAGTCATGTTAAAGTACTCGTCGTGGTGATTCTGTGGTCAAATTTTGAAGGTATTTGGAGCTCAGTCGCCGAAGATACGGAGGTTCAAAGCTTGAAAAGTCACGAAAGATGTGTGTTTGAGCACATAAATTACTCGTTTTCTAGAAAACCCACCAAGATTCAATGATGCCTTATTAGTCATGTTAAAGTACTCGTCGTGGTGATTCTGTGGTCAAATTTTGAAGGTATTTGGAACTCATTTACCGAAGTTATGGAGGTTCAAAGCTTGAAAATTCACGAAAGATGTGTGCTTGAGCACATAAATTACTCGTTTTCTAGAAAACCCACCAAGATACAATGAAGCCTTATTAGTCATGTTAAAGTACTCGTCGAGGTGATTATTTGGTCAAATTTTGATGGTGTTTGGAGCTGATTTGCCGAAGATACGGAGGTTCAAAGCTTGAAAAGTCACGAAAGATGTGTGTTTGAGCACATAAATTACTCGTTTTCTAGAAAACCCACCAAGATTCAATGATGCCTTATAAGTCATGTTAAAGAGCTCGTCGAGGTGATTATTTGGTCAAATTTTGATGGTGTTTGGAGCTCATTTGCCGAAGATACGGAGGTTCAAAGCTTGAAAAGTCACGAAAGATGTGTGTTTGAGCACATAAATTACTCGTTTTCTAGAAAACCCACAAAGATTCAATGATGCCTTATTAGTCATGTTAAAGTACTCGTCGTGGTGATTCTGTGGTCAAATTTTGAAGGTATTTGGAACTCATTTACCGAAGTTACGGAGGTTCAAAGCTTGAAAAGTCACGAAAGACGTGTGTTAGAGCACATAAATTACTCGTTTTCTAGAAAACCCACAAAGATACAATGAAGCCTTATTAGTCATGTTAAAGTACTCGTCGTGGTGATTCTGTGGTCAAATTTTGAAGGTATGTGGAGCTCAGTCGCCGAAGATACGGAGGTTCAAAGCTTGAAAAGTCACGAAAGATGTGTGTTTGAGCACATAAATTACTCGTTTTCTAGAAAACCCACCATGATACAATGAAGCCTTATTAATTATGTTAAAGAGCTCGTCGAGATGATTCTGTGGTCAAATTTTGAAGGTATTTGGAACTCATTTACCGAAGTTACGGAGGTTCAAAGCTTGAAAATTCACGAAAGATGTGTGCTTGAGCACATAAATTACTCGTTTTCTAGAAAACCCACCA